>NC_027751.1:3775495-3782639 GCF_000695525.1 Brassica oleracea var. oleracea
CCTCCCACCCAAAGTTTTTATGGGGTGCTCTAAGACCTCTCTGCTAAAATTAATTAACTTATACAGTCATTTACTAAACTAAACAGTAACTGGACCCGGTGGACAGACAGATGGTCCCATAAAAACTGATAGAAGATGAAACAACTGATCTGGATCGATCCACGTGGTTATATCCTAAGAGCATCATCACAAATGAGTTCTTCACGGTAAAAAACACACCTCAACGACGAGAGTGTCCAAGCTTCGTTGCATTTATATTCACTAACATGTTGTGGTTTAATCTGAAAGGGTCATGAAGGGAAGTTTTCTATTTACATCCACCGTCAAAGGAACGGCTAGTTCATATCAGTAGTCACTTTTCAGATCGAGAGATCCATAGTGATGAGGTCACTTGGGGTATGATCTCAATGGTTGATGCCGAGAAGAGGTTACTGGTTAGTGCTCTTGAAGATCCTGACAACCAACCCTTTGTTCTTCTTCCAGAGAGGTGATGATTTCAATCTTGCTTCTCCTGTACAAATCAAGATCACTTGAACTTTATTTCTCTATATGCAGTTGTATACCGTTGCATACTTTTGACTACACCTATAGATATTTGCTTTACTCCACCGTCAGCTTCATTGAGAGGTCGATTAGCTAAATAACCTGCTCAGTTCTTTTAGCTAAATAGCCTGACTGTCCATGTAAATTGATTACTGGTAGGAAGGGAGTTCAAGGAGCACGAGTTCTTGTATTATTGTCTGAATAGAACTTTTGTATTCTTGTGTATTATCAGTCATGGACTTGTGTAAAGTCATGCAAGTGTCATGTTTCAATTCAAAGTCTATAGAACTCTTGTATTCTTGTGTCCATAGACTTGTGTTAAAGTTTAATAATTTTTTTTAAGAACCCCTGAATAAGACACTACCCACTGAAGCACAAAATCATGGTGTTTCTTAACTAAAGTTCTTAATTACATTTAATTACTAAGAGACTTTAATGGGGTTTGTGGGTTAATGATGCTCTAATGGCTCCGAAAAGCTCAATCCAATAAACCAGAACTTTGATGTTTTTGATATTGTTTACAAATGGAGATAACCCTGTCTCACAGAAATGATTTATGGATAGGTGACCTTAATGAGACATGCTTTGTTGGAAATGTTGACGAAGCATCACGTCAACTGGTTAAGTGCACATATGGGTGCCTGGAGAAAGCCATTGCAATTGGTAGGTGTTCTTAGCTTTGATGTTTTGACTATAATCTATATCAAATATGTGCTGATAAATTATGTGTTTTTTCAGTTAAACCTGGAGTTAGATTCCGTGAAATTGGAGAGATAGTCAACCGTCATGCTACTATGTCTGAGTTATCAGTGGTAAAGTCTAGCTCTCTTTTCTTTTGTGTGTTAACAGGATCAGCTCGTAGAACTTTGTCTACTGTATAGATAACAACACTTACTTGTGGTGGTTAAACAGGTGAGATCCTATTGTGGTCATGGAATTGGGGATCTCTTCCATTGCGCCCCAAACATTCCACACTACGCAAGTATCCTTTGAGTCTTAATTCGAAATCCACATAACATTAGATTTTAAGTATAGTCTATTACAGTGTAAATGTCCTTAACCCCAAAAACCAGAAAACAAAGCAGTGGGAGTGATGAAAGCAGGTCAGACTTTCACAATCGAGCCAATGATCAACGCAGGTCAGTTTTGTTTTTCATTCGTTAGATGTTTAAAAGTTCGACTTAGTAGTGAGTTCTCTAGTTAAAAGCGTAAGGACATTGTGATGATAGGGTTGTGGCGGGATCGAACATGGCCTGATGGATGGACCGCAGTTACTGCAGATGCTCAGTTTGAGCACACCCTCCTGGTAAAAGCTTGTAAAACCCTTAAAAGAAAAAGACAGGTTTGTTATTTGATCAAATGCTAATCATATGCAACTTTTTACAGGTAACGGAGACAGGTGTTGAGGTTCTAACGGCGAGGCTTCCTTCATCACCAGACGTATTCCCTTGGCTTAAGAAGTGATTGTAGCATGTCATCTTTTTGCCATTGAAGACCATGTGTTGTTGTTACCTTTTTGTTTATGTAACTTTATGCAGAAACAATCTTTTTTTTTTTTGAAAGAATTTTAAATTTTATTCAAATAAAAAAAAAACTGTTTTACAGAATGTTTCACTGATTCCATACTACAATTTTTGAACTAATATACTCCATCTTCTTTCAAACCAAATCTCCATCGTCTTTTCATGCTTTCCACCTGCTCTTCTTCTTAAAGAAGTTATTCTGTTCCTTACCAGTTTGTCCAGTTTAACAATCAGACACAAAGCTCGCTGAGTTTGTTCTCCAAGACGCCTTATATTCCTTTCATGCCAGATAGCATATAGCACCACTTGAAAGCAGTATCTGATTAGAAAAGTCTGAACTCTTCCATGTAATCCATTCTCCACCACACGAAGTACATTCGGCCATTGATATGACCTCCTGCTCCCCTCTAGATCTTTGGTTAATCCAAGCCGAACTTCCTTTGAATATGAACATTCAAAAAACAGATGGTCTCTGGTTTCTGTTACTGACTACAGCCAGCAGGTAACAATGGCCTGAGGATTCCATCTTGAAATTCTATCACCCGTTGCTAATCTATTGAGGATAGCTAACCAGGCAATAAAGGAGAACTTCGGAGTTGCTTCAGTAAACCAAACAATCTGCGCCTGTGTTTTGATTGAAATGTTAGGAACCTATACTTATATTGAATCGAAAGACAGAGATACACATTTTCAGATTTTATGTCTTGATTATTCATTATTTTGAGAATTTTTTTGGGGCTAAAAGTTGGAATCTGAACATGAATTAGACTTGTTTTCTTTTTCCATATTTCATTCATTTTTTCTTGGGTTGGATAATAATAAATATCTTGCTTTGCTTATGAGTTCTGAATAGTTTATAACAAGTAGATACTAAAAGTTGCACAACAAAGTGGGAAGCCTTAAAGACAGTTGTTCATATTCTTCTTGAAATACAAGTAAACCTCCTTCACTCAACGACCTTCACACCAGAGACATAAACCCTGCTCTGAACCACACTTCCACCAATCCAAAACCCAGGCATCACCATAAGCCCAACTCTTGGGCTCTCCCCCTTCTCATCCACAACTATATTCTTCAAAACACTCTCCATGTACGAGTCAGAGAACTCACTACCCTTCTTCACTTGGAAGATCTTTGCAGCCGGATCAAAAGAGTAAGCCAGCCTGTGCAAGATCCACACCGACTTGGCAAGCTTCAAGAACGCCTGGTAAAACCCTGTCCTCGGGTGTCCGCCTCCCGCCACGTAGTCACGCTGGTCCAGGTTCCCAAAGAAAGAAGCTTCCATCTTCGGGTGGATCAAGACGAGGTACTTCCCCCTGCAGAACTTGCCAAAGTTGGAATCCGGGTTTGCACACAGAGCGTCTAGTGGATCCATGTCCTTTAGAGAAAGAAACTGACGGAAGAACGTCTCAGTGTCGTCGTCGTCATCGTCATCATCCATTGTTGCAGTCCTCTCAGAGTCTAATGAGAAAGTTCTCTGCTGAAACCCACTGAACATCCTCTGGCATATGTACGACTCAAACGCGTACTTCTTGTGAGGCCTCTTGGCGTAATCAACACCATGCTCGATGGACTCAGCCGCAGAGTCAAGATCCCACCCCGCCGCTTTCATCATATTGATCATCGGCTTGGAGAAGTCATGAACCGCTTTGGCAGCAGCTTCGTAATTAGACATGAAGAGCTCAACGGTCAAGTCAGGAAACTCCATACCACCACCACCACCACCATCTCCCATTCCCCTTAACTTGAGATTCTTCTCAAGCTTAAGACGCTTCTGATTCGCTTCCTCGATCTTCTCCATCATCTGCTTGATCTCGGAGTCCTTGTTCTGAATCTCGGACTGGAACTTCTTCACCATGACCTCGTAAGTCTTCAGCAGACTCTGCTGCTCTTGGATCTCCGCGGCTAAACGAGAGTCTTGCGGAGAGACGCAGACAGGCTTGGGGTTGTTCTCTCTGTAGAGGTGTTTGAGTTCGGAGAGGCTCTTGAGCTCGGAGATGACGACCTTGTCTGCTTCTTGGATCTTGTCGGGGTCGTAAGGAGTGTGAGCGGATTGGAGCTGGATGTAAGCGGATTTTAAGGAGGAGATGTTGCCGAAGAGGTTGGAGATGAGAGCTTCCATAGCTTCAGGGTTTTGGTTGATAGATTGTTGTTGTTCCATTGGTTGTGGATGAACCTTCTGGTTGTTGTTGTTGTTGTTGAGTTGGGTTTCTTTCAACCCACTAGGTTGCATACTTGAAATAAAAATTGAATCTTTTTAATCAAACAAAACTAGTCTCTCCTGCAAGAATAAAAAAGTTTATTTATTTTTCTTAATTTCAATCTCAGAATCTCAGACAAAACCAATCTAAATCTTGTCTAGATCTCGAAGTGAATCTGAATCTTGTAGACATCAAACCCTAAAAATTACTTTTTCAGACAATAAAAAGTTTCGCGTTGAATACACTTACAATCAGCTTTCACGCCAAGTAGGTGGAGGAGGAAGACGTAACATCAAGCTCTAAGGACGGATCCTTCGCCGGAGATTTAGCCGGAGGTGAAGGAGATACAGAGAGAAAGGAATGATGCTTTTGTAGGAAATGAAGGAAAACGAAATGGTAAAGAGCTCAACTTGCTCGAGCCTAAACCGAACCTCTCGGTTATTTAATTATTTCGGTTGAGAACATATATACCGGATTAGCGGTTTGATCCAATGTCTTGGATTAAACCGGATTGGGCACTTTTATTTCATCTACTTCTCCGCATTGCGTCTCTTTCTCAGTGTCTCGGTGGGTGAAATGGTTCGGCTGTTTCATACACTCTCTCCGGCGATTTCCCGATTGAATTTCATCCACCCTAGAATCTTTCTAGCGGCGTCTCCTTCAATTAGATTACAGAGAAACCATGTCCATAATAAGCTTAAACCCAAAATCTCTCCTTCCTCTTCATCCAAATTCCAGAGGACGCGTGCTTATTCTACAACAACTAGAGTTTCCTCACTAACCAAAAGAGAAAGTTGGAAACTTGATGATGATGGTTTGGTTGTTCTAGGCATTGAAACGAGCTGCGACGACACTGCCGCTGCTGTCGTAAGCCCATTTGGTCTCTGTTTCTCTCTTTGTTTGGGAACTTTTAAGTTCACTATTATTGAAGTGTTTTGATTTTTTAGGTGAGAGGGAACGGTGAGATTCTTAGTCAAGTCATTTCTTCTCAGGTAAAAATTCCCTCTTCGCTTAGTGTTAAAAGAGTTATGTTTCTCATGAGATGCTAGAATTTGATGTTTACAAGTCTCAACAATAATCACTACAAGACACAGTTTTGTCTGACACTTTCTCTGGATAAAAAACCTTCCCTTAATATAGAATTTGTCAAGTTTTCACCTGTTCTGATCTCTGAATCGGCAAACATTTAAAGGCAGAACTGCTCGCTCAATATGGAGGCGTGGCTCCCAAACAAGCTGAAGAAGCACACTCCCGGGTTATTGATAAGGTAGTAATACTATATTAGACTCTTTTCTCTTTGCAAACCATAGGTTTCGTTTTCTTGAGCTTTTTTTTTCTGAAAAAAAACATGTGTATTCATTGGTTTCAGGTTGTGCAAGACGCACTCGATAGAGCCAATTTGACAGAGAAGGATCTCTCTGCTGTTGCTGTTACCATTGGACCTGGTTTGGGCCTCTGTCTACGCGGTAAGTTGCAGAAAAAGAAAGTATCCACTCTTGTTCTTTGGAATGATAAAGTGTTGTGATAAGAAAGTGTTTCTTTCGTTTTTTTTTTATTCGATACAGTTGGTGTGCAGAAGGCTCGAAGAGTCGCTGGTGCTTTTAATCTCCCAATCGTAGGAGTGCATCACATGGAGGCTCATGCCCTTGTAGCCAGGTAATGTTCTCTCTTCACTTCAAATATAATATTTTGAATTGTCCATCAGCTATTGCTTTGTCTTTGTAGATTAGTGGACCAAGAGTTAAGTTTTCCTTTCATGGCATTGCTTATATCAGGTATTGTTTGAATGGGTTTTAGTTTTTAGGATAACAATAACTAAAGGGAGATTTAGGTTTCTATTAATAGCAATGTTTTTTTTTGGCCTGTGTAGGAGGGCACAATATTATAGTTCTTGCTCATGAGCTTGGTCAGTACACACAACTTGGGACTACAGTAGATGACGCTATAGGAGAGGCGTTTGACAAGACAGCAAAATGGCTTGGCCTTGATTTGCGCAGAAGTGGTGGACCAGCTGTTGAAGAGCTTGCTCTTGAGGGTGATTCAAAGTCTGTTATGTTTAATGTAAGTGTGAAACTAGTTTGCTCTTTCCAAGTTCTACTCATTGTCCGCATCATGTATGTTATGTTGTTACTTTGTTAATTATCAGGTTCCAATGAAAAATCATAAAGATTGCAACTTCTCTTATGCTGGTTTGAAGACTCAAGTGAGGCTAGCCATTGAAGCCAGAAAAATGTAACTTTTTATCATAATTGATTCTTAAAAACAGCTTATGAAACTGTTTATCAGAGTTATGTTAACTTTCTAGTTATAAATAATGGTGTTTTGGTGGATGTGCAGTGATGCTAAATGTCCTGTTTCTTCTGCAACAAGGGAAGACCGAAGAAACCGAGCTGATATTGCTGCTTCTTTCCAGGTAGACAATCAATCTCAACATGTCACAATGCTTTTGTTATTGTAAAAAAGCTGATTATCTAAATATGTCTTCACCAGCGAGTAGCTGTCTTGCATCTGGAGGAAAAGTGTGAGCGAGCAATAGACTGGGCACTGAAACTCGAGCCTTCTATAAAACATATGGTGAGAGACTCAAATATGAAGAAATGAAACCTCTGTTTTGTTTGACAATACTAAACTTGATCTTCAGGTAGTCTCTGGTGGTGTTGCCTCAAACCAGTATGTACGGTCTCGACTCAATAACATTGTCGAAAACAAAAACCTGAAACTTGTCTGCCCTCCTCCTAGCCTTTGCACAGACAATGGTAATCTATAGTTCTTGAGATTTGTCCTGCTTGTCAAAACAGAGAATATACATTAACAGTTCAGTAATCTCTCTCTCTCTCACAGGAGTAATGGTGGCTTGGACTGGTCTCGAGCATTTTC
>NC_027751.1:3791072-3819257 GCF_000695525.1 Brassica oleracea var. oleracea
CGCTACACCCGAAGGAAGAAACCTCAGGTTCGGTGTCAGGGAGCACGGCATGGGAGCTATCTGCAACGGTGTCGCACTCCACAGCCCTGGCTTCATCCCTTACTGCGCGACGTTCTTTGTCTTCACCGACTACATGAGAGCCGCGATGAGAATCGCGGCTCTCTCTGAAGCCGGTGTTATCTACGTTATGACGCATGACTCCATCGGTCTAGGAGAAGATGGACCGACTCACCAGCCTGTGGAACACTTGTCGAGCTTCCGCGCCATGCCTAATATCATGATGTTCCGTCCTGCTGACGGGAACGAAACAGCCGGCGCGTACAAAATCGCTGTCGCTAGACGGAACACGCCTTCTGTTTTGGCCTTGTCTAGACAAAAGCTGCCTCAGCTTCCGGGAACGTCTATTGAGAACGTTGAGAGAGGTGGATACATTCTTTCTGATAACTCTAATGGGAACAGACCCGATGTGATCTTGGTCGGAACTGGCTCGGAGCTGGAGATTGCTGCTAAAGCTGGAGAGGAGTTGAGGAAAGAAGGGAAGAGTGTGAGAGTCGTTTCGTTTGTGGGTTGGGAACTGTTTGATGAGCAACCGGATGCGTACAAGGAAAGTGTGTTGCCATCTGATGTATCAGCTAGAGTTAGTATTGAAGCTGGATCGACGTTTGGATGGGGGAAGGTTGTTGGTGGGAAAGGGAAATCGATTGGAATTGACTCGTTTGGGGCAAGTGCACCAGCGGGGAAGCTTTATAAAGAGTTTGGGATCACCATTGAAGCTGTGGTTGCAGCAGCTAAGTCACTTATCTAAAGAAGTATAAGGGTTTGGTTTTGAAGTAAGAGAGGTTCTTCCATAAGCATTGTCTTCTTTGTCCAAGTAGAAAAATGTAAGAGAGAAAATAAAAAATTGGTTTCTTGCATGTGACGTTTGTAACTGAAACCATGAACACAATACTTATAGCCAATGATCAAGGCGCTTTATATTGGATTATTGATTAGGCGGTCGAGCTTTAAAAAATGGTTATAGAAAAATCTTTTTGAGATCCGATATGCCGAGTAAGATGTTTAAAACACTGCTAATACGGTAACAGTAATACCATTGTCAAGTATAACCTTTCTGCGTATAAGCCTTTTCTACAAGAAACAAAACAGAGACAATGTCCAAGCAAGAAGATTTTGTAGCATATATGCGAGTGCTTCATGGGCCTTTTTGTTAGAAAGATCCGTTAACTTTGTTGAGGCCCATTGAAGACCCAGATCATTAAAGACCCGTCACGTGGAGAACATACTTGAAACGTGGCATATTGTTATTGGCTATTAGAAAGTGATCATACCATCCTCACCAAACCTCTGTTGTGTTATGTTTTCTTTTTTTTTTTTTGTAAAGCCGCCATTACAAAACCTTTCTTCTTTCTCTAATTTAATTATTCGAACAGTTTTCCTTTGTAAAGTTTCGTAATTTGAGTTTGGTTAGGTGAGTTGAAAGATCAAAAACTAAAACTTTGATCTTTCACATTTTCGTCGATTGCTTTCAATAGGATGGCACAAGCTAGCAGAATCTGCCACGGCGTGCAGAACCCATGTGTTGTGCTTCAATCCATCAGAGAAATCTCGGGTCTCATCAAGCTACCCGGATCCAAGTCTCTCTCCAATCGGATCCTACTTCTTGCCGCTCTATCTCAGCCTCAGGTGCAGTTTTCTCTTGTAGTGATGGGCTGGGCTGGGCTGCCAAACAAAAGGCCTGGTATTTCAGATTGTTATGAACCGGGTTTTACGAATTTAACCGGTTATGGAATTAATCTTCGGTGACTAATTTTATTATTACCAATGTCTCTGGTCGTGGTCTCAGGGTATGACACAGGTCGGCTTCTTCGTCTTCCAACTTTGAGCATCTTCCCCAAATTTTCACCTCTTTCTGCTCTCATGGATGCATCGAATCTCGGTTCTTCCAGCGAACCTGCCTTCTCTTCCTTCTCACAATCCAGCAGAAGGTACTGAGTCAACGTTTTTTTTTTTCACATTAAAGGTTTGGGAAGAGGAAACGAGAGAGATAATGATCGTCGGAGGCCTCAGGGTCGTGGCGGCGGCGGTGGTGGCAGAGGAGGAGGAGGAGGAGGAGGAGATAGAATCGATGCTCTTGGAAGACTCTTGTAAGTGCAGTCGTTATTGATGTTGTGAAGAAAAGTAGAGATTGTTAGGTTGGGATTGAATATCTTTTTGGATTTGATTAGGACGAGAATCTTGAGACACATGGCTAGTGAGCTGAGACTGAACATGAGAGGTGATGGTTTTGTTAAAGCTGGAGACTTGCTTAGCCTGAATCTGAAAACGTCTGCAAACGTTCAGTTGAAGTCTCACACCATTGATGAGATTAGAGAGGTTAGTTAGTTTCCGCTAATCTTCATTGTAGCTTTGTGGTGGTGTTTGTGTATGATGTCGTTTGGTGGTGTTTAACTAACAGGCAGTGAGAAGGGACAATAAGCAACGGTTTAGCCTCGTTGAAGAGAACGGAGAGCTCTTGATTCGCGCTAACCAAGGCCACTCCATCACGGTTAGAAAAGACTCTTGATTTGGTCGCTTTCTCTCTTTGATCTTTGTCTTGAAACCTTTGATCTTCTATTTGTAGTGGTTTGACTTTCTGATGTCTACTTATAGCTTCTGCTTTACTGCTTATGCCTTTCTGTGCAGACGGTTGAGTCCGAGAAGTTACTTAAACCAATATTGTCACCTGAAGAAGCTCCAGGTAAAAGCAGTACTACCATAGGACGTTTACTTGTGTCTTTATATCATTTGCTTTGTTGTAATGGCAGTGTGTGTGCATGGAACATATCGGAAGAATTTGGAATCCATCTTAGCATCTGGCTTAAAGCGTATGAATAGACTCCATGTTCACTTTTCTTGTGGCTTGCCAACAGATGGTGAAGTGATAAGTGGTAAGGTTTTGATCTTTTTGTTGTCATGAAAAATTGCATATGCACACTTATCTGATTCCAGTTTGATATGATTTTTTGGCAAGGCATGAGAAGAGATGTTAATCTCTTGATCTTTCTCGACATCAAGAAAGCTCTTGAAGGTTTTAGAACTAGAACTCAAATTACTTTATATCACAACACTACTGCTGTCCTTCTAACAATTTAGTTTCTTGATTTTTGTCTGTAGATGGGATTGCATTCTACATTTCAGACAACAAGGTGATTTTGACTGAAGGTGTTGATGGTGTAGTGCCTGTTGATTACTTCCAAAAGATTGAGTCTTGGCCTAGTCGGCAACCAATTCCTTTCTGATTCCTTGTTTATACAATACGTTCATTGAATTTTTTTATTGGACCACATTTGTGACTTATCAGATATACAAATGTTACCACCTTAGTATTTAATAACCTATGTTGTCCATGTGGTCTGGAAACAAACGTTTGCAGAAACAATGCATTTAATCATTCACATTTATTGTCTGCTCTTTTATAGTTTTTCATCACCAATACTCGATCACTAGCGTCCTCCAAAAAGTAGAAATGATAGGGGCTTTTTATATGGGTCTTCAGAGTAGAGTAGATAAGGCAAAATTCCCAAAATGGTTTGGAGGTTTCTTTATCTAGCAGGAACAGTCAGACGCCTGGTCCGTTGTAAGAGCAATCTTTGGATTGCTCCACCTGATTCCATGTGAAAACATTCCAAAATGGCATCTTTCTTCATGCACTCTCTTTTCACTTTTTACCTATTCTAGATCTGAAAGTATCAAGAAAATATTAAGAAGACTTATAAAAGCACTAAAATACCAGCAGGATACATATATATAATGGTGTCAAAAACACCATATATCAGTGGGTTGTGTCGATTCTTCTTCGGTGGAACAATCGAGAGACATCGGCGACGAACGGTGGATGGAAATGACTAAGATTAGGTTTAGAGGTAAAGGAAGTGAGAAACTTTGCGTTCGAGTTCCGTAACAGAGGAGGTAGCTTGTGAAGAAACTGCTTTAATAAACATAAATTAAATTAAATTATTTCATCTGTTGGGATATATTAAAACTATTAGTAGATTGTCGAATTTGAGTTTAAAAGGGAAATTCCACATATATTTACTTTTGGTTTTCCTTCCAAAAAGCTTTATACTAATTAGAGTTAGACTTCTTTTTATATATTAGACTTTCTTTTGTTTAACTTTCGATGTGAGACTTAAATTGAAATCTTTCATTACCGATAAAATTATCTATACTAAAGATGGAAATACCATATGAGTTTCAGCAGCTGCGGCTAGATGATTGTTTTTAGGAAGTAGTGTCCAATTACAAAGCTAGATGATTGTTTTTAGGAAGTAGTGTCCAATTACAAACAAGATTTTATCTCTTCGTTAGCCTTTTCTCGTTTATTTTACCTATTTTAAGTTTAAGAATTGTCTCTAATTACCTAAATCATAGATGTGTATTTCAATTCTTGTGGTTAAACTTTATTGTAGGATGAAAAGTAAAAGACTAAACTAACCATCGTGTCATTATAAATAGAAATTCATCTTAGACTCAGTTCCTCGTACAATACACATAATATACCTTCGAACTAAAAAAAAAAGAAAGGAGAAAAAGTAAAAAAGTAAAATATAGCATGGCTAAGTTTGCTTCCATCATCACCTTCCTCTTCGTTGTTCTTATTATCTTGTATGCTTTTGGTAAGTATTGACTTTATTGTATACATGGCAAATTATATTATTTATTAAATTTCAGATTATTTGATAATCAACCCTGACATATTTATGAATATAATGTATATATAAAGAAGCACCAACGATTGTGGAAGGGCAGAAGTCATGCAAGAGGCAGCCTAATTCAGGGAGAAAATATTGTATGAAGGATAGTGAATGCCGGAAGGTTTGCGTCGAAGCCGAGAAAGCAATACGTGCTACTTGTGATTATATATTCCCAAGGCGCCAGTGTTTCTGCCATTTTCCATGTTAATCAACAGAGCCGTTCCAAGACATTTTTATGCCCTATGCCAAATAAATATTACTAGATGACTTTCTGCGATATCGCGGGATAAAGTCCATTTAAATATTATTATAATAAGTTTTCTATATAATTGAAATTTATAACAATTTCGATAAATTAATTTTTTGATAAAATCAATGAATCTTTTTGATAGGTTAAAAATTTAAGAATAACATTAAATTTTATTACAATGTATTAACCATTTTAACACATATTTTTCATAATTATGAAAAATTACAAATTAAAAAGATAAACTATCATATATGAGTTGTGATATTATCTAGTATTTATGGTAGATTCAGAAAATACTAAATTTGAAAATATTCTATTATATTACTTAGATATAATATAGATTTATTTGGAAATTTTAATATTTATTAATTATTAGGTTTAGTTTTGTACACAAATAATCAGAAATTTAAAATTAATTTCAAGACATTCTAAAATAACTTCAGAGTTTCCATAAACAATTTAAAGAATTTTGTTTGTTTATTTACTTTTATATTAGATATAATATACTAATTAACAAAGTAAGGGTCTAATTAAAATACATCTATGAATTCAGATAATTGGAAGAAGCTTTAGAATATAGATAATTTTGTGTGTCTTAAAGCTACATATTCATATTCTGATAAAGATGAAAATCATGTAAACTAAAATCAAATTTATATTATTCATTATAGCAAACTATAAAAATAAACTAATACATAACAGAAAATGAAGCCACATATTCTATAAAAATATTATTTGAAAACTGCCTTAAGCAAAATATTAAGTATAATTCGGTGCATAATTTTTTGAAAATATATTCTTAGAATTATTTTCTAATCTTATTTCTACTTCTTTAAATAACTTATACATGTGCTAAAGATGCATGTTATATTTATAATATATGAAATTAACCTAACAACACATACCAATGAAACCTTTATTGGTATTATTTCTTTGAGAATTACGAAAATATTAAAATTTTGATTAACCAGTGATCTCTAATTCATTAATCAAAAATATATAACCTTTATAATACCAAATATATATATATATATATAATCCGTTCATGACATATAAAAATAATTTGTTATATACTATTAATAAAATAATATCATATATTTATGTAGATGATAATTATCATACTTTAAAAAAAAAACTATTTGATATCTAATATATAAATATTATTACAAATATTTATTAAAATCATTGACTCATCTAAAATATGGAAAATTCGTTTTTATCTAATAATAATAAATAAAATAGTATATGAAATATTGTAATTATCATGTTTCCAAATTAAAAATTAATAATATTTATAGAAATGTTGACTAAATTTAAGAATTATGGAGAAGATGACAAGTAATCAAATTTACTTCTCAAATAATAGCAACGGCATGCCAACACCGCGATTATGACCTTATCACCTTACCTATGCGGACGACCAAGAAATCGGTCAAAGAAAGCGATTAATCAGGTTTTAAACCGATTCAATCCGCCTAAACCCGCATAATTCTTTTCTATTTGGCTGATTATAGGCTTATATTTAAAGCTCAATTGCAAGCAACTACTGAAAATAGTTGGTGAATCGAACCAGGGACCTCAAACTGCACAATCATCTTCGCACGCAACTACACCAACACGAACTATGATGTCTCAATGTGTATTTGGATGTTTACATTCATATCAGTTTTTCCCGGTCTCCATCAGCTTAATCAAAAAAGCATAATCAAGAATCTTTAATTAAGAAAAGATAAACAACACATTTATTTTCAAAATTGGTAGGTTATAAGGTGCACTTACTACTTGATTATGCTTTTTTCTATAGATTAAAAAAAAAACCACAACTTGACAAAAGTCATTTAAATGATCAAAACCACAACTTGACAAAAAAACACTAATCCGAAACAAAAGAAATCAAGTCCACTGATATGGAATAAAAAGAAACGAGTGTTCTTCAAGCAATTGCAGTTCACTCCATGTTTCTAAACAACCAGGGTGCTGGGCTAGTAGACTCGCTGCAAAAAAATAATATTATAGAAATTATGTTATATAGATAAACTTATATAATTTCTAAATTAATAGATTATTTCATTTTCATTTTCATTTATGTTTTATAGGGAAAACAGGTAGTAAAAAATCATTTATATATACAGAATCCAGAAAATATTTCCTTTTATTATTTATATGTTTTCAAAAAAGATAATTTAAATTGAAAAGATAATTTAAAATATATTAATAGAAAAACAATTTAAGTACTGACAATTATTTATAATTTTAATTCATAAAGGGTATTCGTATAATTGGCTTTTTGAGGATAAATATAAGTGTGACACGTATGAAACTGATTTATCAAATAATATTATAAAAATAATTTTGGAATAAAATGTTTCAAAATCAATTTTTTTTCTTAAATCGAGCTTAAATTCACACAAAATTAGATGATTACAAGGCAAAATGGTTGAAAAAAAAGACACATGCATAACTACCTGCAAATACCCCATGAAGCATATTACTTTACTTACAAATGCCTCATTTTGGTTTATATTTTAATTTGCAACAAAAACCATTTTATTTCACTAAATAACGAGCCAAATCCAATCATGTTGCTCGCCATGGGCTTATTTTGTGCATATTGTTTATGCTAAAGTAAGGTGAAATGGGTGCAAGGGTTAGTTACAATTTTTTGAAGTAAATCAAAAAGTACCCAATTTTATGTTGTTTTGGTAAAACCAATTCAAATCATGTTTAGTTAGATAAGAAAAGATACAACACAAAAGAAGGTTGTAACCGAAAATAAAATAAAATAACAGAATTTTAGGCTCACTTGTGAGAGGCAAAAGATACTAACCAAATTCTACATAGACATCAAACTAAAGTAGAGTAAGAGAGTTTCAAAAAAAAAAAAAAAAAAAAAAAAATTAACTGAAAAGACAAAACCCAAATCGCTTGGTCACATGAGAAAAACTCAATGGTCATAACATTTGTATTTAACACATTGCACTTTAATATTTTTTTTTTTTTACAACAAGACATTTACAGACTCATATTGACTATGTAAACCAGATCGGCAACTCCGCATCTATATGAACGACGAAAGACGGTTGTTTCCTAGCACTACGTGCCAAGCTATCCGCCCCTAGGTTCTCCATTCGGGGTACATAGATGATATCTGAGTTGTGGAAGCTTCTTCGTAAAAGTTTAATATCTTCCAGGTAGCTTTCAAATGCTGGTCATTCTTCTGATTCCGAAACCATCTTCACCAATTGAGAACAATCCGTTGCAAACGTAACCTGAAACTGTCGTAAGTTCTTCATACATTCCATTGCCCAAATCAACGCCTCCACCTCCGAGTGAAGAGATGATAGACACGCCCTTACATTCTTTGCCCCTAATAAACCATCAAAACCCGGTAAGGTACTATACCATCCTTGTCCCGAAAATAGTTCCTTTTCTTTCCATGAACTATCTATAAAACACCAACGTCCTGTAGTTTCTAATGTGTGTCTGATCAGTACTTGGCTCTCCCCTTTTTGATCAGTGACTATTTGTGCTTCAGCCCAAAGTGCCGATTCCAGTTCTGCTAATCGAAGTGTTTCTCTTGGATCCATATCCAGATTACTAAACACCTTATTGTTTCGACCTTTCAATATATACCATAATATCCACGCGAATTGGTGATCGTCCATCTTTGGAATAATTCTCCAAAAGGGATGATCCATGTTACCAAAAAACGAACAAGTAGGAAAAAAGTCTGGATTTGATGGTATCTTAGATAATGCCCATACTTGACGTGCTGGAGGGCATTAAAAAAATACATGATTTATTGATTCCTCCGGGTCTCCACATCGAGTACAACAAATATCTCCTTGTATTCCTCTCCCCTGAAGATTCTTCATTACCGCTAAGCCTGAAAGGAGTTGCCATAAGAAATGTCTCAACTTCGGCGGGCACCGCACTTCCCAACAGAAAGCTTTTAACGTATCCACTGTAGGTCCATAAAATTCTGGTGGTTTTTCCTTATCAGGATAAACCCGTTCCAATTGATATCCTGATTTGACCGAATATTTTCTTTTATTAGACATTGCACTTTAATATCATAAACTTGATTCTTGAAGAAAGTTTCTTCAAAAATAAGGGGGTTGGGACAACAAAAAGCAAACTTTTTGCTTTGCGGAAACATTGAAACTTCTTAAAATCCATGATTTGAAGAAATTTTTGATGTCAAACTAGATGATATTCTATGCAAAAGAGAGAGGATAAAAATATTATAAATATGACCGGATTCTATATGGATCACCGGGTTTATCGGTTCAGCCGCGAGTTCAAGTCAGATATTTCTTAACATAAATATTTAGATCAAATTCAAAAAATAATATTTAGTACCAACTAACATTTTTATCCAAAAATCAAATCCGCAATTTCAAAGCGCGGACCAAAATCTAGTTTTGAGATTATTTAGCGAGTTGTAGTTAGTTCTTTTCCGTATTCCAGTATTGTACTACGCACATACTATATGTTTTTGATTTAATATATTTTCATATGCTTGTAGAGAACAGCTTGAACAATGTACATTTTTCAATCAGAACTCCGACTATGTGTTGCTGGTTTTTGTTTGAAAATAAATGTTGAGGTGTGACCTTTAAGATAAAAAAAGAAATAAGAATAATTGTTATTAATGAAAATATATAATATCTTTTTCTTTATCAAGGGTAGCTATGTGATAACCATCCTGACACATAAGAAAGTGACTTCTCAAATAATATTATAAAGATTTTTAATAAATTAAATTAAATTCTTTCATCTATTGAGATATATATATTAAAACTATTAGTAGATTGTCCACTTTGAGTTTAAAAGGAAAATTCCGCATATATTTACTTTTGGTTTTCGTTCCAAAAAGCTTTATACTAATTAGAGTTAGACTTCTTTTTATATATTAGACTTTCTTTTGTTTAACTTTCGATGTGAAACTTAAATTGAAATCTTTCATTAGCGATAAAATTATCTATATTAAGGATGAAATATGAGTTTCAGCAGCTGCTGGTAGATGATTGTTTTTAGGAAGTAATGTCCAATTACAAACAAGATTTTATCTCTTGGTTAGCCTTTTCTCGTCTATTTTACCTATTTTAAGTTTAAGAATTGTCTCTAATTACCTAAATCATAGATGTGTATTTCAATTCTTGTGGTTAAACTTTATTGTAGGATGAAAAATAAAAGACTAAACTAACCATCGTGTCATTATAAATAGAAATTCATCTTAGGCTCAGCTCCTCAACCAATACACATAATATACTTCAAACTAAAAAAAAAAGAAAGGAGAAGAAGTAAAAAAGTAAAATATAGCATGGCTAAGTTTGCTTCCATCATCACCTTCCTCTTGGTTGTTCTTATTATCTTTTCTGCTTTTGGTAAGTATTGACTTTATTGTATACATGGCAAATTATATTATTTATTACATTTCAGATTATTTGATAATCAACCCTGACATATTTATGAATATAATGTATATATAAAGAAGCACCAACGATTGTGGAAGGGCAGAAGTCATGCAAGAGGCAGCCTAATTCAGGGAGCAAAAATTGTATGAAGGATAGTGAATGCCAGAAGATCTGCATCAAAACCGAGAAAGCACTACGTGCTACTTGTGATTATACATTCCCAAGGCGTAGGTGTTTTTGCCACTTTCCATGTTAATCAACAGAGCCGTTCCAAGACATTTTTATGCCCTATGCCAAATAAATATTACTAGATGACTTTCTGCGATGTCGCGGGATAAAGTCCATTTCAATATTATTATAATAAGTTTTCTATATAATTGAAATTTATAACAATTTTGATAAATTGAGTTTTTGATAAAAATCAATGAATCTTTTTGATAGTTTAATAATGTAAGAATAACGTTAAATTTTATTACAATATACTAATTAACAAAGTTAAGGGTCTAATCAAAATACATCTATGAATTTAGATAATTGGAAGAAGCTTTAGAATATAGATAACTAGGGCCGGCCTGGGCTACGCCCGTGATTTTTCTATTATATTTACTTTTAGTTCTATCATTTTACTCTATTTCAATATTATGTATATATTTACATCTATTATCAAAATATAAATTACTAAAAAGAATTTAAAATTAGACTTTTTATTTTATTAATTTTTGGTCTAGCAACTTAAAATATTTTACTACTCAAAATTTGTTATTTTATTATTGTAAATTATATATCACGTGATGTATAAAAATATTAAAATGATTTAATCTTAGTTTAATCTGAATATATTTATTACAGCACTTATTTAAGTTTAGCTAAATAAATTTTAAAGTAACGGTCGTTTTAAATTTTATTTTTTTGTTAATTTTTTTTGGCTTGAGACCCGTTAAATTTATAACTTTCTTTTGATTTCTTTCGTTCCTCTCCATCTAAGTTGATGTATTTGCATTATATATATAATTAGTTTGGATAATGTCATAATTTTATTTATATAACAATGCTATTTTCTCAGAATGGGTTGATGATCAAAATAATTATTAACAAAGTATAAAATTTTGCATTGTGGTTAAAAATTTATAATATAGTTGTCTTTGGATGTCACATGCTAATACATGATATATAACTGGAGTTTTTTTTCTCATATACGAAATAGGCTTGCATGATCATTATATCATCCATTTATTACAAATGCTTCTTGTTTTTATGTTTATTGTCCTCAACCTTGAAGAGCAAAGGTTTTATTTTTATGCTCACTCAAGTGTTCTTAAGTATGTTAAGAAAGTACTTCCTAATAGCTTAGTCACTCTTGTGTCTTTTGTTTTTTCATAAACTGTCTGCTCACATCTCGGCCATCCAACCTCCAACTTTACATGAAATATGTATATAACATTAAATATTTACTATAGTGGGCATATTCATTCATGCTAAAATGAGGAAGGTGACTGACTTCGTCTTGTTTAAATATAATTGTTCTTCCTTTCTTCTCCCACAATTTAAACCATGTAAGAGACGAACTAATAAAGATTATATAACAACCAGAATCTAATAAGCCATGTATCAAACTAAAATCAGAAAGAAAAACAATAATAATATAACTTCTAATAGCATACTAAAAATTTGATCATCATCTTTCTACCTTATTTTCAAAAGAATGTAAAAGCTATCTTCACTCTTGGAGTTGATGTTTATGTGCTTCAAGGGATTGAAGGATGGCTAGCAGAGCAAGTAGAAAGAGGAAGTGATGCTCCTGTAGATACCCTTGAAAAGTCAAAATCAGTACCTAAGATTAAACGTTTGCAAGCAATTAATAAGGTGTATGAATAATAAGACCTTTGTGGTCAATGAAGGCTTTAAACAATTGAACAATAATTTTGCAGGAATAGTTTATGGAAATACAATGAATTAGAGGTCCATGGATTTGCATAATGGTCTACTTCAGCAAGCCCTTAAAACCATCTAAAAAGCGTTAACATAAATCAACTCGGAAAGAAACTTACTGGTTTACATTGTCAGAGAACTTCTGATAGTGCGGATAGCAGTAATCTACTTCTAGACAACAGGCTCAATCTCCCTTCTCATCCCTCTTGTCTCCTCACCTCGCCACAAACCACCGCGTGAACACGGCACCACAAGAATTTCCGCCACCGCATCCGTTGTTGTCTTTCTTAACTTGCGTCCCATCTTGATCTCTGCTGTGATGGCTATTATCCAAACTAAATTTGAAAATCATGTTCACATCACTCTTCTCTAAGCATTTTCGATTCAAAGCTTCTGTTCATCAAAGTAAGAATTTTGGTGGCGTATTTGAGAGCTTCTCTAATGGCATCGTTTTCATAACGAATCCTATAATTCTCTTCCTTGAGTGCACAATTATCAGCTCTCTTGAGTTGTGCCTGCAAGAAGAAACGATGGAGAAGCAAAACTAAGGACTACTCTTTAATTTATTTTTTGGAGAAGAGACAAAGCGAGGAAGAGAGAAAGTAAAAAGTTGAAAACCTTTGTCTGTGTTCTTCGGTTCTGAAACCAAATCTTGATCTGTCTTGGAGCTAAACCCAATTATATGCTAAGTTGCTCATCTGGATGCTGATATGCTCTGTAAACAAAACCATAAGAGAACAGAAAGAAAGAGATGGAGAAAACAACTGAGTAGAGAAGAAGAGAGAATACGATTCAAGCCATTGGAGCTGGTGACGTGTGTGGCGGTGGAAACGCTTTTTCTTCATTGTCTTCTTGTCCAAGATTGGTGAGCTCACCTCTTCTTCGCATACAGACCTTCCAAAAGCCGGAGCTGTTTATAACAACGTCAATTAGTAAGAGATATAGGAGATGAGTAAGGCGAGGGATCTCACATATATTTATACCAAAACCACACCCACTCCCAGATTCAAACAACGCTTTGAAGACACATCGTGGAGGTGTGAATCAATGGGATTAAACACAAAGCCATTAATCAAACCGTTTCAAGTCGTGAGAAGAACAGCAAAAGTCACAGTCTGGCCATCACACGTAGAAGAAGACGAACTTCGTTTCTTCACTGCAGGTAGGGTTAGAGGGAATTCCTACAACAAACCATCTAAGCCCATTACGCGTAGATTAAATGAAACGCAACACTTTGCTTACCTGGACACGTGTCGCAACGCCAGAGCTCGACTTTCCTAGGTGGATGCTGATGTGGTGCGCCCAAAAGAAAGGAAACAATATTATTTATATATTTTTTGTTTGTCTTAAAGCTACATATTCATTTTCTGATAAAGATGAAAATCATGTAAACTAAAATCAAATATTATATTATTCATTATAACAAACTATAAAAATAAACTAATACATAATAGAATATGAAGCCACATATTCTATAAAAATATTATTTGAAAACTGCCTTAAGCAAAATATTAAATATAATTCGGTGCATAATTTTTTGAAAATATATTCTTAGAATTATTTTCTAATCTTATCTCTACTTCTTTTAATAACTTATATATGTGCTAAAGATGCATGTTATATTTATAACTAGATATGAGCGCGTGCGTTGCAACGGGTTTTGTTTGATGTTTTAATTTAATAAAGAAAATAAAAGTTCAGTTTAAAAAAAAGTACTAAATCATTTTATTATACTTTTAAGATTGTTTTTGATATGTTGTGTGGGACTTATTTTATAATTAAGAACTTGTTTTTACACATAAATTCCAGTTAATACTTATATTTCAAGAACTCGTTTTTACACATAATTCCAGTTAATATTTGTATTTTATAATCATGGTGCATAGGTGAATTTTTATCAACTTTCTATTTAGTGCTAGAGAAAACACTCATACCTATAAATTTAAACCCAACCCAACTTGAATTAAGAAAATGAAAAAAAAATTGAAAGTTCAATAAAGCCAATCGAGTCAATGACAACATCATACACTTTCTTATGTAATAGTTTAATATTTTATTAAACTTATCTAATGCTTGATAATTTTATTAAATCATTATTTCTTAATGATAAATTTCCATGATAACATTTTAATTAAAAATGAAATAGAAAAAAATACATATAAAATCATTTATGGTGACAATAATAATAATCTATTTCTTATGACCAAACATGAAAATATATATATAAATGAGTTTGATTTTCGTATGATTAAACATGTGTATTATTTCCGTGAGACCAAACACATATAAATAGCAATCATAACGACATCCTAATTTTTGATTTTTTTTAATTACAAAATTATTTTATTTTTTCATTTTTGTGAAATTGTTTTAGTATACATTTTTAAATATATTTTAAAATTTTCTAGATATTTTATTTTTATTTATGTTTTTGGGAAAAATAAAAGGTAATAAAATTTAAACTCGTTTATCAATAAAAACTATAAGTTTATATTTTATAAAATATTCCTTTTTTTTATTTATGTCTTTGGCAAAAAAGAAAATTTAGTTAAAATATTCAATTTTTTTTAAGATAAAAAAAGAAATAAAAATAATTGTTATTAATGAAAATATATAATATATTTTTCTTTATCAAGGGTAGCTATGTAATAACCATCCTGACACATAAGAAAGTGACTTCTCAAATAATATTATAAAGATTTGTAATAAATTAAATTAAATTCTTTCATCTGTTGAGATATATTAAAACTATTAGTAGATTGTCCACTTTGAGTTTAAAAGGCAAATTCCGCATATATTTATTTTTGGTTTTCTTTCCAAAAAGCTTTATACTAATTAGAGTTAGATTTCTTTTTATATATTAGACTTTCTTTTGTTTAACTTTTGATGTGAGACTTAAATTGAAATCTTTCATTAGCGATAAAATTATCTATCTTAAGGATGGAAATACCATATGAGTTTCAGCAGCTAAGCTGAGGGTGGATGATTGTTTTTAGGAAGTAGTGTCCAATTACAAACAATATTTTATCTCTTGGTTAGCATTTTCTCGTCTATTTTACCTATTTTAAGTTTAAGAATTGTCTCTAATTACCTAAATCATAGATGTGTATTTCAATTCTTGTGGTTAAACTTTATTGTAGGATGAAAAGTAAAAGACTAAACTAACCATCGTGTCATTATAAATAGACATTCATCTTAGGCTCAGTTCCTCGTACAATACACATAATATACCTTCAAACTAAAAAAAAAAAGAAAGGAGAAAAAGTAAAAAAGTAAAATATAGCATGGCTACTTCCATCATCACCTTACTCTTCGTTGTTCTTATTATCTTTTTTTCTTTTGGTAAGTATTTACTTTATTGTATACATGGCAAATTATATTATTTATTAAATTTCAGATTATTTGATAATCAACCCTGACATATTTATGATTATAATGTATATATAAAGAAGCACCAACGATTGTGGAAGGGCAGAAGTCATGCAAGAGGGAGCCTAAGTCAGTGATAAAATATTGTATGAAGGATAGTGAATGCCGGAAGATTTGCGTCGAAACCGAGAAAGCAATACGTGCTACTTGTGATTATACATTCCCAAGCCGCCGGTGTTTCTGCCACTTTCCATGTTAATCAACAGAGCCGTTCCAAGACATTTTTATGCCCTATGCCAAATAAATATTACTAGATGACTATCTATTATATTACTTAGATATAATATAGATTTATTTGGAAATTTTAATATATATTAATTATTAGGTTTAGTTTTGTACACAAATAATCAGCAATATAAAATTAATTTCAAGACATTCTAAAATATAACTTCAGAGTTTCCATAAACAATTTAAAGAAATTTGTATGTTTATTTACTTTTATATTAGATATAATATATTAATTAACAAAGTTAAGGGTCTAATCAAAATACATCTATGAATTCAGATAATTGGAAGAAGCTTTAGAATATAGATAATTTTGTTTGTCTTAAAGCTACATATTCATATTCTGATAAAGATGAAAATCATGTAAACTAAAATCAACTATTATATTATTCATTATAGAAAACTATAAAAATAAACTAATACATAACAGAATATGAAGCCACATATTCTATAAAAATATTATTTGAAAACTGCCTTAAGCAAAATATTAAATATAATTCGGTGCATAATTTTTTGAAAATATATTCTTAGAATTATTTTCTAATCTTATTTCTACTTCTTTTAATAACTTATATAAGTGCTAAAGATGCATGTTATATTTATAATATATGAAATTAACCTGACAACACATACCAATGAAACCTTTATTGGTATTATTTGTTTGAGAATTATGAAAATCTTAAAATTTTGATTAACTAGTGATCTCTAATTCATTAATCAAAAATATATAACCTTTCTAATACCAAAAATATAGATATAATCCGTTCATAACATATAAACAGAATTTATTATATACTATTAATAAAATAATATCATATATTTATGTAGATGATAATTATCATACTTTTAAAAAAACTGTTTGATATCTAATATATAAATATTATTAAAAATCTAAACTATTAAGACTAAGTACACTTTGTATATAGTCCTGACCTTTCCGCAAAAATTACCACTCTATGCCACTGGAATTAAAACTCAGCGTATACATTTATTTAGTAAACCAAGACCATTGTTTTCTGTATTAGTAAACTATCTAATTATAATTAACATCATACCACTATCCTACCAATCATTTAAAATAGTTAGTAACAGATATAATTAAAAAAAAAACAGTAGTAAACCAGAACATTACAAAAACCATCTTAATCATCGTTATTGTCATTCTAAATTCTAAAACATACAACATCGAATTCAATTGTGATACTACCTTAGTTCATCTTTGTCTATTGAATCTATAGTCAATAGAGACACTCCTACATAGCTTTCCAGAATTACACTTAAACATCTAATATCGGTTTAGATAATTTTCTGGTTTATGTTGGTATGCAGAATCAAAACCCCAATTTTGATCGCTACAACTCCATGTCATTGTCGAGTCAATTAATCTTGACAATATCAATAAGTAGATCATAAGTTATATCATTATTAATTAACCAAAGTTAACTTAAACAAGTCGATAATATTCTAAACGAATATACTTGCCCAAATTTATTCCTATTTTGAAGCATTCTCCATAACAATAGCGATGTCAATCAAATACGAAAAGATTTTTAAGTTATTGTAATCTTGCCAATCATAAGACAGAATAAAGATTAGAACAACTAATCGTTTCAAAATCAAGTTCAACCTAAATATACAAACTCGAACCTGTATCCCAAAATCTCCAGTATTCATCAGTAGATCTAGAATATGGCTCTCCATTAAGTGAAAACTTCATAGCTGTTTGTGCACTTCTCGCCAGCAAAACGGACGGCAACGACAAAGAGATAGGTTGAAGAAACAGAACTTTCTACGGGAACAAAAAAAGACGTACAAGACATTTTTTCTGTTTTTTTCCCGTAAAATAATAGTTTTATGGGCTTCCTTGAATGTTTAAGGTCCAATATCATTTTTCTTAAATATGATTTTCCTATTTATAATTCATAACAAAAAGGCCCAATTCATTTTATGTATTCCGGCTTGCTATAGATTGTCTATAAAAATGTTTAGTTAATATTGTTGCTGTCTAAATACTTTTTTTAAGATACATATCAAATATTTAAATATAAATTTTTACTCACTACATTTATAGTATAATTTTATACAACACACATTTTCTCAACAAAATACTCTATAATTAAACATTTTAATGTCAAATGTTACCAAGTAAAATTTAAAAAGATACAATAAAAGAAGTATACAACCTGATAATTAAGAAATAGATTGAGAACAAAATTACAAAGATACACCAATGTCAGACAATAGATAATCTATGAAACACAATTATATTTTTACAACAAACAAAAACATTTAATTATATAGAATATACATCCGCGCGGACGCGCGGATCAAAGGCTAGTATTTATTAAAATCATTGACTCATCTACAATATGAAAAATTCGTTTTTATATAATAATAATAAATAAAATAGTGTATGAAATATTGTAATTATCATGTTTCCAAATTTAAAATTAAGAATATTTATAGAAATATTGACTAAATTTAAGAATTATGGAGAAGATGACAAGTAATCAAATTTACTTCTCAAACGATAGCAGTGTCGAAAATGCGGGCGCCTAGCCGCATAATTGGTCAATGGCATGCCAACGCCCCGATTATAACCCAAGAAATCAGTCAATGAAAGCGATTAATCGGGTTTTTAACCGATTTAATCCGCCTAAACCCGAATAATTCTTTTCTATTTGGCTGATTATAGGCTTATATTTAAAGCTCAATTGCAAGCAACTACTGAAAATAGTTGGTGATCGAACCAGGGACCTCAAGCTGCACAATCATCTTCGCACAATCGAACTATGATGTCTCAATGTGCATTTGAATGTTTACATTCATATTTGTAAATATTTATATATTTATTATTTTAAAAATATTAGAAAACTAATGTCAGATTATTCCCCGATTAATCTCCAATTTTTCACCAACGCGCTAACTGTGAACCGACTGCCCGACTAACGCCCGGAACACTAGTATAGATGAGTGTTGTTTCCTTTCTCATAATTGTAACCAGTGCGTCTCCAGGAACACTGCAACTGATGGAAATTCTGTGTTGTGTTTTTTATAATATTTAGAAACTCTTGAGAAAATAATTAAAAAGTTTTTTTCCTTGAAATCATCAAAACCACAATTGTAACTTGAAAAAAACAAACACTAAAACGAAAATGAGAAAACAACTCCAGTTGATACGAATAGAAACGACCAACAACTCCACTTCAATCCATGCACTTCATCCTCTCTAAGCAACAAGCGTGGAGGCAGTAGTAGACTCGCTGCAAAAAAAAAAAAAAGCATATTCAAGAATCTTTAATTAACAAAATAATAAGAAAAAGAACCAACGCATTGATCAAGATTGGGTAGGTTATAAGGTGCACTTACTACTTCCAGACTGGAGGAAGCTTCTTGGTCTTCTTGTAATAGCGAGCAAGGCGGTGGATCCTGCTCTCGACAAGAATCAACCTGAACTTGGAATCCTTGTCTTTCCTGTTCCTCTCCAAGTGCTTGCGGATAGCAACTGCTTTCTTGATCAAATGGTACAGATCCTCAGGAATCTCAGGAGCAAGACCTATCAAAGACAACAATGAAACTATTTAAGTTTCTTCCTGCTTATCCATAGCATATTGATACACAAATGATCAAGGATTAAAACACAAACCGTGGGCTTTGAGAATACGCAAGATCTTGTTTCCGGTAACGCTCTTGACCTGAGGGATACCGTGAGAGTCACGAAGAATGACACCAATCTGAGATGGAGTCAAACCCTTCTTTGCAAATTTGCAAATTGACTCATCAACCTGTTTCAACATTACAACGATCAGACCCAAGTCTTACAAAATCAACAGATACGTAAACAGAAGCCTAAAACCAAATTAAAGTTCCAGAGCTAAAGAAGCTAACGTGTTCCGACAAAACCCAAATAAAACACCAAATCAAAATCTAAAAATGTCGGAGAAAGTGTTACGTCGAGTGCAGTGGTCTTGAGCCAAGTAGGAGGTGAACGCTTGTACGGCAAAGCAGATGCGGAGATTCCCTTTCTACACAACACAAAAAATGAGAAGAAGAGATGAGAATTCACATAAAACACCTGAATCGAAGCGAAAACAGATACGAACTATGACGAACCCTCTTGAATGCATACGCCCCATCTTGAACTACTTAAAAGGGTTTCTTCACTAATGTCTCGATGAGATCTTTGCTGCTTGCCTGCGCGTCGAGGGAGAGTATAGAGCTTTATATACTAAACCCTAATTTCTTAATTGGGCCTACGATTCGTTGGCTATTGGGCGTTTGGTCTTGTTTGTAATAGCCTATATAAAAAGGCCTAATGTTAAAAATAAGCCCTTTAATCTCTATGTTGTTTTTAACTTAAATTGATTACTGTGGTTTTAGTAGGGAAAACGGCCAATTCATACATCAACAGCGGGACGCGGTCCCGATCAATACATGAACTCCAGACCTGTGCAAAAACATACATCAACAACATTTTTATTTAAAATTCATACATAAACTAACACTCTTCTGTCAATACATACATAAACCGAGTTTCCGTTATCTTTATTCTAACGGTGTATTATGTGGATTTAACGTTGGTTACGTGGATTAAATGAGTTTATTACGTGGATTATCAGAACGAAAAAATAGAAAACGACGTCGTTGTGGGCTTTTGAAAACGCGTCGTTTTGTTTTTTCTGAAACAAAAGTCACTTTCTCACTTTCTTCGTTTGCTGTCGACAACTCAAGAAAAGAATCAGAGTTTGGGAGAGAAGAGAGTAAAACGTGATTGAGAGAGAAGAAGAGAGTAAAACGGGATTGAGAGAGAACCAATAATGTCTACCACATCGAACCCTAATTCCTCGTATGATACAGGTAAACATTATCGTTTTTTGTTATCAATCAAGGTTTAGGTCTATATGTAGGATGTTTAATTGAGTTATCATTGAGCAGCTATGTAGGATTTTTACATCCAAAACGACCAAGAACCCAGGGAGACTTTTCCATGGTTGTCCTAATGGTAGTGAAGAGGTAAACAATCTAACTTTGTTTGTTTTTGTGTATGTTCTAAGCTTAGTCGGATTGATTCTATTCTTGTGTAGGATAAGAATCATTTGTTCAAATGGACGGATGAGTCTGCTGTGGAGGAAATTGATGATATGAAGAGCTTGTATGATGACAAAATCGGCCGTTTGGAGCTTCAGTCTCAGAGATGTGAAGATGTAGTGAGAAGCTATGAAAAAAAGATTGAAGATTTGGGTGATGCTTTGGCTGGGTTTGAAAAAGAGATGAAGGAGATGAAAGAGTTGGTTCACGGGTATGAGAAAGATGTGAAGAGCTTGAAGAAGATGGTAGTTTGTGGAGTTGGAATGATGATTGTGTACTACTATTTTGCTATGTACTAATGTGCAAGATTGCAATGAATTGTTTCAGTTTCAGTTACAATATGTTTGTCGGATTGGTTGTTTTTCAAGGGGTTAACAGCTTCTGTTATAAGATAAGAACTATTTTAAACAGAACACTACAAGAAAACATCGGTATTCTGACGGACATTCTGACGGAAAATGAAATCCTCGGAATTTCCCGAGGAATTTCCGAGGAAATTCTGAGGAAACCCAAAATTTGGGTTTCCTCGGAAAAAACCGACGGAATTCCGAGGAAACATCAATCCGTCGGAATATTCCGAGTTTTAGTACGATTGGTTAACTGGGATACCCGCTCGATTTTGACTTTTTTTTTTTATTCAGTTACAAAATATAAGAACTGTTCTACTATTTATGGAATTATAATAGCTTTATGTGTTTTTCTTAGTTTTTAATTTTATCCGGATGCTAGAGTTAAGAATTGCCCCAGTAATAAAAAAATGGATTTGGTTTGGTTATGTTTTGAAATAATTTTAGATGATTTTGGATTAGTATGGATTAGGGCTGTTTAATATGGTAAAATCTTACCGAACCGAACTGAAATAGACAATATGGTTTGGTTTTTGTATATACCATATAAACTGAATGGATATGGATATGGTTTTGGTATATAACCGAATAAACCGAATAGAACCGGGTAAAAGTAGAAACATGTAAATATGTATCTATTTTATAACAACACATGAAAATCTATTTGTTACATAAGTTAAATTTTTGTTGATAATTATTACCATAATTTTATAGTAATAAAGAACTCTAATTTGTAAAACACTTGAACTATAATTAAATAACAATATATCGTAATTCAAGCTTCTTATTTTCGGCGAGAAAAAGCTTCTTATTTTCTAAGTTTTTTTAAAAAATATTTTTACTTTATTTTAGTATTGACTAAATTGAAGTGAAGGTTATAAATTTGATAGACAATAATTAGTGGAAATTTTTCACAATTTTTTTTCATCTATAAATAAACAGAGTTTCGTGTTTAATCGAAGAAGCATGACTTTGATGAACACTAAATATGGAAGAGTGGAAATACTTTTCTTTCATGTTTTTGTTTTGTTTCTTATTTTTTTTTCAAAATTTCAAGCTTTGATTTTAATTATATATTTGATTATTTTAATTGATGGTAGAAGCGTTTTTACTTTTTGTTCATCTATTTAAATATATAATATATTTTTAATAAATGACTGTGTTGACACTCTAAAATTCATATAGTATGATTTCAAACTAAATAATTATGTTTTGGTAGAAAACCGAATAAATCGAAAACCGACGGTATATAAACCGAACCGAACCAAAGTAAACATGGATTTAAAATGACAGTTATATTTTACTAACCGAAATACTGAAAACCAAAATAAACCGAATCGAAACCGAACCGATATCCGGATTGAACACCCCTAGTATGGATAATTTGGGTGATTTGGGTGATTCATATAAAGTATTTGGATGAACATATTATATGTGATTTGGGTGATTCATATAAAGTATTGGTATTTTTGATAATTTTTGGGGGTAAATACCAAATTGACTATAACTATGAATGTGGAATTTGTGTTAATTTTTCACTATTTAGTTATCTTGGATTTAATATGAAGAATATATTCACTATTTAATTTTTACTAAGGGTAAAAATTTCTCCATGAAAAGTGGTATTATGAATGTGGTATTTATGACAATTTCTCACTATTTAATTATCTTGGATTTAACATTTTTATCATCTTGAATATCTTTATGATTTCTATTTTAGTTTTGTAAGAGCATCTCCAACCCATCCTTATTTCTACTTCTATAATATCATTTAGAGTTATCACTAAAATAGAGATTGCTATTTTTCTCTATTTAGACCATCTCCAATGTATTTTCTTATTTTTACCTCTAAAATAGAGGAACTCTATAATAGAGATGTGTTTTGCTATAATGTATTTCTCTAAAATAGAAATCTCTAAATATAGAGTAAAATATAGAATAATGTTATTTCTTATTTTATAAATAGAGAAAAAAATAACAATTTCTATTTTAAAGGTAAAAATAGAGATGAGTTGGATTGATTTTAACTATACATGCTATTAAATAGGTATAAATAGAGATTGGTTGGAGATGCTATTATAAAATAAGAAATAGTATTCCTCAATATTTACTCTATATTTAGAGATCTCTATTTTAGAGAAATATATTGGAGCAAAACATATCTCTATTATAGAATTCTTCTATTTTAAAAGTAAAAATAGGAAAATACATCGGAAATTGTTTAACATGTCATTTTGGACTCTGCATTTTTTCTTTTCTCAGATGTACCCAGCCATGTTTTAGAATTTGATGATATCGCTGACGCGATGAGCGAGATATTTGTCTTTGCAAGTTTTGTCTGAAAAGTGTGATAATGCATATGCCTAAAGTTGGGTTTACTCTTTTAAGTTGCGATTATCAATACCTTTAGTGTGTTTTTACTTTGATTATATCATTATGTCAGGAGTTATACAATAACAACCTATCAATAAATTTGAAGTTAAAGGTTTAGAGAAACGTAATAATGTATAAGAGTGAGAATCGTGAAAGAAAAAGAGAAAACTTCTAAAGATATGTATTGTCGATGAGATATATTGTTAATTAACTAAAAGTACACACTTGTCTTGGTAACATGGTAGCAGTATTTAACCTTTAGATTTTTTTTTTTTTGCAACTGAATTAACCTTTAGTTAACCTATAAATAACAAAACAAATAAATAACGAATAAATAAATAATCACTACAAAAAAACACTTGTTTAACATCGCTTATTTTGTATATTTGCATTACTTATAAATGATGTCAAAAAGTTTTGCATCATTTAATTAAACGACTCTTAAAGTGGTGATGCAAATAATTTACATCATTTTATTAACAATTGATATAAAAAATTATATTATTTGCATTAGTTATTGTAAATGATGTTAATATGTATCAATTGCAAAAAAATGATATTAATACATACATCAATTAATTTAAAATGATGTTAATGTTAATATCAGTTAAAATAAATGATTTTAATTAAATTAAAATAAATAAAATAAAATTGATTTCAATTTAAAAGTAATTTAATAATTTTGAAATTTAATTTGAAATATTATTGTCACTTTTAAATTACTAACGCCAATTTTTGTTTGTAATTTACTAACAACGTCAATTAAGTCAATAAAGTATGATGTATAGAAAATGTTTTTGTATTCATAATTTTTTATTGAAAATACCAATATAAAGGACAGAAAATCATTAAAATATATACAGATAAGTCTCAAGAAAAGAAAGGAACTGAAAGAAAGAAAAAGATTGTAAAACAAGCCATGAAAACTCTTCACTCGAGATTCTTCTTTCTTTTCTTCTTGTATAATTCCATCTTCTCTTTGACTCATATTTCTGGACGCTCTTGATTAGCCATTTCTCCTGGATAATACATCAACACCTGACCAGAAGTAATTTCCTCCTCCAAAGGCCTTATGCTTCTGTTGAAGTCAATTTCTCTGGAAACATAAAAGGCCAGAAGAGAAAAGTAAGAAGAAGAAAAATAATACCTTTTAAAAGATTACTATCGAATTTGTTGGAAACAGAATCGTCGTCATCATATAAGAAACAAAATGGTTCATGCCACCAATGGTGTATGGGACGATACTCCCATAAGAAAAAAAGTTAGATGGTTTGTTGATTTATCGGTTTTTTAATAACAAGTAAACTCCTAAAAGAAGTCTAGTAGAAGAGACGAAGTGGGAGTTTGAATAGAAAAAAAAGGAGACGAAGTGGGGATCTAGATCTTAAGAAAAGAATATGCTTTTGGATAAAAACTGCTCAGAACAAAATTCAATTAAATTAGTGCCACAAAAATGAAACTAAAGCAACAAAATCTTAACAACATCGTAATATTTGGCTTTAAAAAAACAACTAGACTAAGTTAATACGTTTTATATCAGAACAAATGTTTTAAATGATGCAAATTAAGAAAAAAAATAAGGCCAGTTTATTAAGTTGATGTTAAAATAAAATATAATTACATACTTTTTAATGATTTTCTGTCCTTTATATTTGTATTTTCAATAAAAATATGAGTAATCTTATCACAGAGTGAATCAACTAACACAATTATCTTGAGTTTTGTAAGAAAAAACAAAAAAATCGAGCCTCGTGGTCTGGTGGTAAAGGAACCTCGGCTGAGGTGCCCACCATCATGAGTTCGAGACCCGGCCACGGAATGACTTAGACCCCCTAGTGGGTACAGACGCAGGCTGGTTCCGGGTTCAGGGGATTAGTCGGTTGGTCACGGCCGCCGGATCACCTCCTGATTAACAAAAAAAAAAAAAAAAATTATCTTGAGTTTACGTCACAGTCATAGAACCGAGACCACTGTGTCACTGTAGCAGAATCGAAATGGTTACATTTTTAATGTGATGTATAATGTATTTGATGCATTTGGTATGCTAGGGTTGAATGACTTTAATTGATCTATCACTACGAATCAATTATTTGAGGGAGGAGCTGTGCATAGGTATGGTAATGGCATACATTGGTCAACTGTGTGAACAAAATTAAATATCTGCCAACTATTTTCACCATATTCAAAGATTTAATTCATATCATATTTTAAATACCGATAGTATAATATGACATGAGTTTTGTTCGATATAAGAGCATCATTATCCCTAAATCCCTTAAAGGGTCTTTTAGTTAATTTTTAATAGTTTTTAAATTGTAAAAGTGAGTTAAGAGACTTAGAAAGAGATTTGAACATTTAGGTGGTTTATTGCAAATTTCTTAACTATAAATTCTTAAAAAAAAAATTATAGAACAACAAAAACAACAATCTGAGCAGGTGATCAGATCGCAGCAACCACAGGAATGAAAAAGAACCTACATCATCTTTGAGCTAGGTGATTGTTGCTTTTGAGAAAACATAATCTGAGCCTGTTGATATATAGATTCACAAGTCCATAAGATAAAGAGACAAGATTGATCACCTGCTTTGCCCAGTCTTGAGCCTGTTGTCTAACTTTCTCCATCGACAATGACTTCCCAGTTCCAGGGCAGCCACATATGTACAAACTCCCAGCCTTCTTCTGTTCCGTGCAAGCTTTTACAAACTCTAAAACACGTCTTTGCTCGTCCTCACGGCAAACAACAGTTGATGGTGCCTTGGAAACGTGCAATGCCTCCTTCACAGCTTTCATTTGATCATCATCTGTGCATTACACTTGTACATCAACAAAACTGAGAGCATTGAAATCAATACGACACTGAAGTTTCATGTATACCTCTAGGATTCCACTTCGATTTAACATCTAAACAATCAAATAGCTTTCCATTAGATTCTTTCTCAACCTCCTGCAATCGTATAATCAGTAATAAATCAAATTATAAAATTCCAGCAATAATTCGATCTAATGATGATGATACATCCAATAAGAACTTCAATCGGATTGATTCCATTCGTAACTAAACAAGTCTTAATCGCTAGAAATTACCGTTATAGGCGTCCTTGGGCTTGAAACAGCACATCGGCGATGAGATTTCCATTTCATCGGCCTCGAGCCCTCGGTTACTGCAACCTCCGCGGCGGAATCGGATCTCAGCTTCCGCTTTCGAGGAGTGTTGACTCGCCAATCGTCTTCTCCGATCTCCTCCATACGAAAAATGGAGACGTTTCGAGAGAGAGAAATGACGAAACGAGAATACGCTCCCCCTCTCTCCTCTCATTTTGCCTACACGTGTTCCCTAAAAACGTCTCTTGTTAAGCCAAAATAAGAGACGTGTTTTCCATTTATTTGTATTTTTGATTTTCTTTTAAACATAGGAACCCCCTACATACGCCCGATAAAGATGCTCTAACTCACGGTTTGTATGCACAGAAAATAGTATTCGTTATTACACAGATTTAAGTGTTTTCATGTCAGAAAATAAACTTTAATTGTTCTTCATATATAAAATACATTAAAATGTAATCATTAGCTTGCATACTGTTTGTATCATGGACACTTCTTCGTTTTGTCTTCCCGTGTTAGGTGAGACAAAAGAAATAATCAGATCTGACCTTTTATATTTGAATTTTCTGAATTCGAAATGTGGATTTTAATATATACGACAACAAAATTGTTGTTTACTATAGTTTCGTATTGCTTAACGTAGCGCAAATGTACATATACAAAATAGATGTTTCTGGTTTACAAAGGGGAAAATCTGCAGATTTTAGATCTAGATTCAAATTTTGAATTTTTTTCTCCTTGTTTTTTTTTTCATCTGAGCAATGTATGGAACACAAGAAGATCTCCTATCTTGAAGCCACCGTCTGCGCTCGTCCGTCTTGTTACTCCATTCTAAGTCTCGTATGAAGCAGCTCAACCTTCTCATGGCTCCTTTGGTGATTTCGTCTTTTCAGTCGCAACTCCGCCCTCCGTCTCGACTCCGCACTCCGTCTCCTCCGTCCGTCTCGACTCCGCCCTCCGTGTCCTTTGTTTCCACTCCGCCCTCCGACTCGGAGTCGCGACTCCACCCTCCGACTCCTCTGTTTCGACTCCGCAATCCGTCTCCTCCGTCTCGACTCCGCCCTGCGTCTCATCTGTCTCGACTCCGCCTTGCGCCTCCTCCGTCGCAACTCCAAGTCCGTCCTCCTCCTGATCCGCCACCGTGTACGTATCTCCCTGTGCTACCTGAAGCTTGCTCTCCGCCAAAACCACCGGATCCTCCTGACGTACCGTTCAATCTCGTGCTTCTTCTTCTGATTGATGGTGTTATTTCTCTGGTGTATGTTGATGACACATGTTTTGTCTCAAA
>NC_027751.1:3820094-3844965 GCF_000695525.1 Brassica oleracea var. oleracea
AAAAAAAAAAAAACGTAGCGCAAATGTTAATTGAAAACTTGAAATACGTGATGAAGCTACTTAACTAATTGGCACGCGTATATGTAGCGTTGGACCAGTTTTAGATATATTAAATCAAAGAAAGCATCGAACAAACACGAGTTTCGTTTTTCAACGTCTGAGTATACGAGACGAAGAAAACATAGACTTATAAATAGTATTGCTATTTATAGCTCCACTTAGATTTAGACACGATATGTAACAAAACAAAATACATAGATGTGCACAAAAACAAAACAAGGATGATAGTCCGTTGAATGCGGTGCCTACCAAGTACCAACATATTCAATATTATGATCATTATTTGAATTTTTATTGTTACAATAGTAGTATGAAACATCGTACTCATGCAGTCATGCATCCAAACAAAATGTGACAGGCTGGGATTTGCTATCTGTGACTGTGAGCCTTTCTCTTATAGACGAAGACGATTCAAACACTTGTATAAGAAGTGACCTTGATGATAACATATTATTGTTATGTATTTAACTTCTATAAATTTACCACTAAGGACCTAAGGTCTTATATAGTGACATGAGACAGATTACCTGAAAGTTTTTTTTCGATTTTTTTTTTTTTTTTCATATTTCCACTTCAAATATAAAAAGAAAATATATCGATTTTTTTTATAGAATTGTGATTAGAATATGAGAAACTACCCTGCCTCATCTGGACACCAAAGCGGGTACTGGGCCTTCGGGCTCAGGGAAAAACCTCCCGGGTGAAGCTGGCCTGCTGCCTGACCGGGCCCAGGGATTGACCCACGAAGCGGGGAACCCTGGATTACAAAAAAAAAAAAAAATTTATATTTTTGCTTCTAAACATCATACGACGCAAAACACTACGAGGATTTTTAACTTTGGTACATTTAGTAGATGTACTAAAGCTAACTGGTCATAGATTAGTTGTTTCTGTGTGAATTCAGAAACTTGAATGTTTTCTAGCTACATGTCAATGATGTCATCATACACACAGAGAAATGACTGCACTAACTAAAGAGTTATAATGGACACATTACTTTACGATAAGTCTCAGTCTCACTCAAAACTACAATGATTTCATTCTGTCAAACGACACACACGCACAGAAATATTATTACATATATGACTGTATATCATTCAGACATCCACCTCTACCGACGAAGTAATAGATTACAAAAAAGGAAACGAGATATCTTAAAGGAGCCCTATAGCCTTTTGCTTTATTCGCTTGCTTTATGTCTTTCTTGTTTCTGTAAACTCACATGTTATACTTTAGAGTAGAGTGAGGTGTTGGTCCATTTACAATTTGATGTGATCAAATCAAGAACATAGCAAAACACTATCTCAAGAGAGGTTCACATGTTTTTTTAAATAACTTATATTTGATTAATCGTGTAAAACAAAATGTTCACATGTTGCTTCTATTGACTTGCCTCCATCGTCTGCTTTGTCCCATTTGATGTACTCTTTGCCCATGCCTCTTGGATGCCTCTTTATCTTTCTTTTTATTTTTTAAAAAAAAACTGTATTACAATATATATATATATAATATAACGTACTCTTGTTTCATTCATGTAACAATTATTTGCAGCAAATATAATAATTCAGTGGAATAATGTCAAATGCCACCTATCTTTGTTCCTTATTCCCCATGTGAACATATAAGCTTGATATCAGGTTATATTATATTGTACATATCACATAGGTAAGGATATTTACTCACGATGATCTTGAAATCACAAATACAACTATAATCTAGTCAGAACCGGTCCTGAAAATTTGGAGGCTCTAAACCATTTAATAAATATTTAAAAAAATTAGGAGTCTATTTACATATAAAAAATTTCAAAAAATTTGGAGATCTAAAGCGAATGTTTTATTAGGTTTTGTCCAGGACCGGTTCTGAATCTACTTTGAAATGAGATAAAACAAAACATATGTGAATATTTTATTTGTACAAACATTTTCCCAAAGAAACTTGAACTAAACTAACGTGTATAAATTGTTCATGGAGTATAAAACAAATGAGGTTTTTTTTTCATAGTGGAATGAAGCATTTATGAATTCACTTATTATTTCATATTAATGTTAGCAAACCCTAGCTTCAGTGGATATATGAAAAAGTTAAAACAATGATATGCAAAAGTACAATTTTATAGCTGGTGCACTGAAAAAGAAACAACTTTTCTTACCATTAAATCTTAGTGAGAGTTGGCATCATTTTAAATTTTGAAAATAATAAAAAAGCTAGATTCGCCTAACTATTACTGTACTATACTGAAAAGTCTTTAAAAAGAATCTTTTACTTAGAAAAATAAAATGTTTTGACTCTTCAAAAACCAAAAAAAGAGAGTCATTATCTTCTTCATCACTCTCACACACACACACTCTCTCTCTTCTCTTCAACCAAACATGGTTTCCCCTGTCTCACTCTCCCTCATCCTCTCCTTCTCCTTCCTCTTCCTTTCACATTCACAATCTTCGCCATCAGAGCTCGACATTCTCCTCGACATCAAATCCTCTCTCGACCCACAGAAACGCTTCCTCACTTCATGGACTCCAGACTCCGACCCTTGCTCCCCCGGCTCCTTCGACGGTGTCGCCTGCGACGGAAACCGCCGCGTAGCTAACATATCTCTCCAAGGAATGGGTCTAACCGGAACCATCCCTCCTTCCATCGGTCTCCTCACTAGCTTAACCGGTTTATACCTTCACTTCAACTCCTTAACCGGTCAGATTCCTAAAGATATCTCAAATCTACCTTTCCTCGCCGATTTATACCTCAACGTCAACAATCTCTCCGGCGAAATCCCTCCTCAAATCGGAGACTTAGACAATCTTCAAGGTCAGTCTTGTTTATGCATGCGTTCTTGAATTAGTCTTAACTCATTTATACTTCATTTATTACAGTAACAAGATCTTAAGTGTGTCCGGTTTGGTTTTCCTTCCTCTGTTTTTTTTAAATGTATATTCCAGAGTTTTGACACATGTTAAAAAAATATCTTAAATTTTGATCATAACTGTATTGTTTTTTAATGAACTATTTTTATAATTTTTAATCAATCAAAATCTAATAAATATATTTTTTTTTATAGTTTACAATTTACTATTATTACATAATAAAAATTGTATTAAAATGCATATTTTCATATATTTTTTTTTTAAAAGGAAGGAATATAACAGTAGATAAAAAGAGCTAGTCTTGTAACTGGTTTAGGTTCTATATTGTTTTTTTGCAGTTCTTCAGTTATGTTACAACAAGTTAAGTGGGAGTATACCAACACAGTTAGGTTCTCTCAACAAGATCACTGTCTTGGCTTTACAGTATAACCAACTCTCCGGTGCTATACCGGCAAGTTTAGGCGATATCCGTACGTTAACGAGGCTTGATTTGAGCTTCAACGATCTCTTTGGTCCTGTTCCGGTTAAACTCGCCGGTGCTCCTCTGCTTGAAGTTTTAGACATTCGCAACAACTCCTTCTCCGGCTTTGTTCCCTCTGGTAAAAAATACTTAGATAACCGAACCAAACCAACGGCATAACCGGATCGAACCGGATCTAATTTCCTGCTTTCTTTTGGGTGTTTTCAGGTTTGAAGAGGCTAAACAATGGGTTCCACTATGCAAACAACCACGGTTTATGCGGAGATGGTTTCACAGATTTGAAACCTTGTACCGGTTCTAACGAACCGAACCTAAACCGTCCCGACCCAACAAACCCGAATACTTTCAGAACAACTAATGATGTTAAACCAGAATCTGCGGACTTACAAAGAAGCAACTGCAGCAACAAAAATGGCGGGTGTTCATCAAAAGCCGCAAAGTCCTCATCTTTAGGAACCGTCATGGGACTAATAGGATCAATACTCGCAGTTGCAATCTTCGGCGGCTCAATGTTCACTTGGTACAGACGTAGGAAACAGAGGATTGGAAGCAGTCTTGATGGTATGGACAGCAGGGTAAGCACTGAGTACAACTTCAAAGAACCTTCCAGAAGAAAAAGCTCTTCTCCGTTGATCAGCTTAGAGTACTCGAGGGGTTGGGATCCCTTAGGTAGAGGACAGAACAGTAACAACAACAGTGCATTGTCTCAAGAAGTCTTTGACAGCTTTATGTTTAATCTAGAGGAGATTGAGAGAGCTACTCAGAGCTTCTCTGAGGTTAATCTGTTGAGAAAGAGTAACGTCTCTTCGGTTTATAAAGGTACCCTTAGAGACGGCTCTGTTGCAGCCATCAAATGTATAGTGAAATCGAGCTGTAAGTCAGATGAATCGGAGTTTCTCAGAGGGTTGAAGATGCTGACGTTGCTGAAACATGAGAACTTAGTGAGGCTTAGAGGCTTTTGCTGCTCTAAAGGGAGAGGAGAGTGTTTCCTTATCTACGAGTTCGTCCCTAATGGTAATCTCTTGCAATATCTTGACGTCAAGGATGAGAGTGGTGATGTTCTTGAATGGACTACTCGAGTTACCATCATAAATGGAATCGCCAGAGGTTAGTTCTTTCTCAAACTAAACTTACTTCTTGTACATGAAGTCTGATAAGTTTTTTTTTCTTCTTCAGGCATTGTTTACTTGCATGGAGAGAATGGGAACAAGCCTGCAATAGTTCACCAGAATCTATCAGCAGAGAAGATCCTCATTGACCATTGGTATAATCCTTCTCTTGCGGACTCTGGTCTCCAGAAGCTTTTCACGGATGATATCGTCTTTTCGAAGCTCAAAGCAAGTGCTGCGATGGGATACTTAGCTCCTGAGTACATAACTACAGGAAGGTTCACTGACAAGAGCGACGTCTACGCCTTTGGTATGATTCTGTTGCAGATACTCAGTGGCAAAAGCAAAATCAGCCATTTGATGATCTTACAAGCTGTAGAGTCTGGAAGACTGAACGAAGATTTCATCGATCCAAATCTTAGAAAGAAGTTCCCGGAGACAGAAGCTGCTCAGCTCGCTAGACTTGGTCTTCTCTGCACTCATGAATCCTCAAACCAGAGACCATCCATGGAAGATGTTGTGAAAGAACTTAATAAACTCTCATGATGTAACAATCTTTATCTCCTTTGTAACTGTAGCTGAAGTACTTAGGATGTAAAAAAACAAGTGTGATTGTTTTCAGACCAACCAACATGTGAATGAATATGTTGTGACATTGTCTTCATCTATTTACTCTGTTTTGTTCTTCATTTGATTCACAAGGGTTTGCGGAATAGGTTTACATCATGGTTGCACAATCGTTTTATCTACAAAGAAACTCATGGACTCTTCCATCAAGCTCAATCCAGCTACATCCAGGAATCTTTTCTATCTTTTTTTCTTTCATCATCGTTCTAACTCTGCGAACATCCTTCCACATTCCATTACTAGCATACATGTTGGAGAGAAGCACATATGAGCTAGGATTATAGCCACCCTGCAAAATAAGGTGTTTCGCGACGAGCTCTCCCGTTTCAAACTCCTTATGGTGACTACACGCGGTTAGAAACGTTCTCCATATGACATCGTTTGGCTCAATCGGCATTCCCTCTATTAAGTTTTTGGCTAGCTTTATACTTCCTGATCTCGCTAGTATGTCCACCATACATCCATAGTGTTGCAGTTTTGGTTCTATCTTGTGTTTTCTCCTCATGAGCTCAAAGCAGAGAAGGCCTTCCTTCACCAAACCAGAGTGGCTGCAGGCGTTTAAGACCCCAACGAAAGTGATATGGTCAGGTTTTATGGAGCGTCTTTCGATCTGCAGAAGCATGTCGAATGCGGATTCGCCGAGACCGTGAACAGCTAGCCCACCAATCATGGCATTCCAATGATCGATACTTTTGCTTTTGATTCTCTCGAAGACCCTCATGGCGTGCTGTATGCTTCCGCATTTCGAGTACATATCGATAAGAGCAACTCCGAGTTTTCCACTTAAAGGAAACTGTTTCTCCACAATGTACAAATGCATATCAATGGCTTTAGATAATCTACCAAGCTGAGCAATTGCAGAGAGAACTATCACTAAACTCGTTTCATCTGGTGTTAAGTGACTCTCCTTTTCCATGTGGTTAAATACTTCAAGAGCTTCCATGTGATACCTGTTTTGAACGTAACCACTCATCATAGAGTTATACGCCACAACATCTCTATGTGGCATTTGGTCAAACAGAGTCTTAGCCACATGAACCAAACCCAACTTCCCATACCCATCGATCATAATAGCCCAAGTGACCACATCCCTTCTCGGCATCAAATCGAATAAACCTTTAGCATCCTCGATCCTCCCGTGTTTTACATATCCACCGATCATTGAGTTCCACGAAATCAAGTCCTTCTCCGGCATTTCATCAAACAGCTTCTCCGCCACGTCAACTCCATCTGCTCTCTGAGCATACCCGCCTATCATAGAGTTCCACGTTATCAAATTCCTCTTCTCCCTCGGCATCAAATCAAACAACTCACCCGCGGATTCAACAAATCCACATTTAACATACCCATCAATCATCGAGTTATAAGAAACAGAGTCTCTCTGCGGCATTCTATCGAACACCTGGCGCGCAAACCCTAAAAAGCCACACTTTATGTACAACCCGATCAAGCAGTTTTGCAGAAACAAATCCGACCAAGTTCTAGACTTTATCAACAACCCATGAATCTGCATCCCTTCCTTTACATACCCTAACCTCGAACACGCTTTCAAAGCGAGAGAGATCGAGAACTTGTCCACGGGAACGCCGGTCTCGAGCATCAAACAGAGCAAGAACAGAGCTTTTATCGGATCGACTCCGTGAGAGTGAGATTTGATCACCGCGTTCCACAAAAACGGATCTTTCACCTCTCCGGAAGAAGATACATGATGCTCGTGGAAGACACAACGCGCGAATTCAGCGAGAAACGGGCGTCGAGAGGAGGCGGAGGCGAAGGCGAGGACGATCCTCGTCGTGAGATCGGGGTTTTTGATGAGTCCCGTCGTGATCAATCGAGCGTGGAGTTTGTTTAAGTCGTGTGATGTTTTGCAGGTTCCGAGGAGGTGGATGGTGGGTGAAATCGAACTCCATGGATGATGATGAGAGTGCGCGAAGCCGAGCATTTCCGTTGGGGATAAAACAGGATTGGGTTTATGTTCCTTCAACGGTTATGTATGAGTCTATGTGGAAAATAAGTTAAACGGCGCCGTGTAGTGTTGGCTCTCAGATTGTGGCCCTGAGAGTTAGAAAGCATTCAAAGCCCACCATGACAACTGTCTACTAATCAGTTCTTTACAAGTCTTGAGTAGCGTGGCCATTCTTGACCAGACCAGTACTTGAGGTGTTTTTGATAACTATATACCTCTCCTTCATGTCTTTGAACACTTCAAAACATTGAGCCTTAGCCCCATTTTTCCCATGCATTTGGATCAGCGCATTCCCCAGTACTGCTAGGGTTTTAGATTTTCGTGTAACCATTTTCGTTCCGTAAAGAATGTTTTATTAGACGTTTTGATACTTTAAAAGTATTTTAACTTTATTGAAAGTTAGTTAACCTATAATATTTTACTATTTATGATTGTTAACTTATTTTCAATTTATAGTATTAATGATGTTATCTTCTAAAAAATAAGTTTTGTATTTTTTATGTATTCGTGTAAAACATCTTATATTATGGAACGGATGGAGTAATAGTTAAAGGTTTAATTTTTTTTTAAAATATATATTTTAATAAAAAATTAATAAAAAGTCCAAAATATTTTATGTGAACATATATTTTTAATTTTATCATAATTTTTTAATAAATTTACTTACAGCACTTTTTAAAAATAGTTAGTAAATTTTTTAATAAATATTAGATTTAAGAGTTTTTTTTTTGACCAAATGTCAATAAAATTATTGAACCGGCCCTAACCTGTTTGGGGTGGCTATTTGATGCATCCTCAGGTACCATATATGTCTCCGTCTAGTATGAAACGGAACGAGCTTTGATCCATATTCCCACGTTTAATTTGCATATAGATTGACAAGTTTTGTGCGCAGTACATTCTGCCGCAGCCCAAAGTGTCAAATAGTTAAACTAATACCATTGTTTTCTTACCATGGTATGGGAATATATGATAGCATGAACATTTTAAGCATGCAAGTGGTGGACTTAAGGTCCCTAATGTCTTTATTGCACTCCGTTTCTTAATTTCCTTAAGGAGAAATAGGGACAGCAAAACAGAAAGAATAGAATTAGACTAACATTCGCGTTCAACTTCAAAGCATATTCCTCTACAAGAATTAGATACATCTTAAAATATAGGTCCATTAAAAACTATGTCCGGATGTTAAGATGGTGATAAGCATTGACTTCCTCGCAAGTCATAGTCAGGATGGAGTGCTACGATATATCTTGCGTTTATCCCCTTTATCAAATTGGTTATTTATAAATATAGCATATATTTTAGTGCAAAGTTGCAATTAAAAAAATCGCGCTTGATTAGTATAAAACGAAAGCGCTTATTTGTCGTTTACTCAATAATAAATCTAATTAGAATCATGCCAAATTCCAAATTTATTAGTTTTAGGGTACTTGATTAGATATTGGTTGTATCTTGCTATATCAGGAGCCATACATGCCTGTCTCAACCAAAATAGTATACTATGAGCAACTAGTATCCAATTTAAGTGACTATACGGTAATTCAAATTATGGCTACACGACATATTGACAAGTACACTTATTCGAGAGTTAATTTATCATATATAATTAATAAGTGAAGTGAATATATGGTTAAGACCCCAAATATATATACACATATATATATATATATATACATAGCTTAAAATTTAAGTTCTTTTTTGCTAAAATTTGGCTAAAATTTTAAATTTTGAAAGATTTCATAGGTTTAGTTGGTTTATCCATACAATTCAATCAACACAGTGCAAGATTAAGAAAGAAAGTATATATATAGTTATTATATGGTACGTGTATAATAAACCAAACTAAGCGGCGATGAAAATACGTCTATATATGTTTGATGTTATGTAAGTTACATTTGGTTGGCACTTGGCACAATGAAAGCGAGTGCCAAAGAAAAAAACAAATATGAATCGTCATTATGTTGAAATACAAGGCTTGACTCAAAGATTAAAAACGAACAAAATAAAGAAAAAAAATCAAAGATTGAGGCTGACCATCTCATGTAACAAGTCCAGAATGTCGCGATCAAATCTTCTAATCTACGTACGTATATCTTTTACACTCGACCCTTATGACGAAAACGAAACAAGTACCTAAATAAAAGCAATCAACTAAAAGTTTGACAAACATAGCTAGTTGATAAAGAATGTAATAATTTCATGTTTACAATAATTCTTATATTTCTGCGTATATAATCGCTTGTGTAATTTATATGTGAGATTATACTAGCCTAATTAGGAAAACTAACAACAACTGATTTTAGATATTATATATACTTTTTGGACACATAAATGAAAGTATAATAGCTATCGCCCATGGATTTTACTTACATATACAGATGATGGTTTAGAAAAACCATTAGAAGTATCTATCTCAAGTAAAACAAAAAAAAAGTTTTATTTTTATTAGGTGGATATTTCAAGTGATGAGAATTCTATACAGAATAGCTTAAAGGCCGACGCAAATTGAAGAGATATTCATCCAGGGTAAAAACTTTTACCCTAAACGTAGACATACCAAGTTCGAAATCCCAACATTTATAATGGAAAAATTTAGCACTAGACTTTTGTTTCTGACTCAAAAAAATTATAAATTTCGACTAAGAATTTCTTGCATTCAAAAAAAGAATCATCTTCATGATTTCTTCTTAATATTAATAAATTCTTTTTTTTTCTTTTTTTTCTGACGAAAAAAAAAACAATTTATTAATATTAAGAAGAAATAATGAAGATGATAAATAAAAAGTAATAAATGGCAGCCATGGCACCAATTGACACGTTGTTAACTCAGCGTAAGGAAATGTCAACGCTCCGTCTGTCTATTTATATGATAACCAAACGTCTTACTCATTCTCAAACTCATACAAACTCCATTCACTCTCAACATGAAGCTTGTTTGGTCGCCCGAAACCGCCTCTGACGCCTACATCGACACCGTTAGATCAGTATGTGATTTAGCTTAAAAACCATATATGATATTGTCACATATATTTAAGTTACAAAAAAAAAATATATATATATTGTCACATATGGGTATATTTATTTATCCTACGTAAATAATTTGCATCTATATATGTGTGTATAGTGCAGCAACAGGATCCCTATGGGTGGCTTGGGTAAAGCACAATATTATCTCTGATCGCTTGTTTTGGGATGCTGATTTTTCTGCTTTGGGTTCTTGGATTTGGAGAAGGTTGATGGACCTGAGACCTCTTGCTCGCCCTTTTCTATCATGTTTCATACAGTCGGGAGAAACGGCGTTGTTTTGGCACGACAACTGGACCGGGTTGGGTCCCTTGATCGAGATAACCGGAGCAAACGGTCCGCAAGTTTCAGGTATAGCTTTGTCAAGTGTGGTGTCTCAGGCTATTTTCGAAGGGGAGTGGACCGTGACGAGAGGCCGTCACAGAGTCATTCAGTTGCTGCGTGCGTGCCTGCCTGCTCAACCTCCTACACTTATACATGGTTCAGACGATTACTTTTTATGGAGAACTTCTGCTGATACTGTACCTAGCCAATTCTCAGCTTCTAGAACGTGGAAGGCGTTGCATCCTTCACCAGCAACGGTGCCGTGGTATAGCTCAATTTGGTTCAAATCTGGAATTCCAAAGCACGCTTTCCATGCTTGGGTCTCGGTCCGAGGTAGGCTACCAACACGAGATAGACTTCTAAATTGGGGAATGAGTGTTCCCTCCACATGTCTGCTCTGCGGTTTAGCTGATGAATCAAGAGACCACATATATTTCTCTTGTTCTTATTCTAGGTCAGTATGGGATTCTTTCTTTACTCAAACAAGTTTTAATCAGCCATATACTTTCAGTGAGGTCATCAGGTGGGTTCATCACTCTACCCCGCCTGGAAAAATAAGAACAATTTGCAAATTGGTTACGCAAGCCGTTTTCTATGCTATATGGAATGAGAGGAACAAAAGATTGCATACTTCAGTGGCAAGGCACCCTCAGCTTATTATAAGAGAGATTCAAATCATTCTAAAAGCCAAATTGTATGGTATGGATCAGAATGTAGGGAACACCAAGAGGATCAGTTCAGTTCGACCAAACCCAGGGGACAGATATCTTCACTTATGGTTCCAGATCTTTCCATCATGACCTGCTTCCTTCAAATCGTCATCTAAAATTATTTTCTTGTTGCACATGTGTGTATCTGTTGCTGCCTATTAAGCCTCCTTCTACTATGTATTTTCTGAAACAATATCCCTTCCGGGAAGTAAGAAAGATGAATAAAAGTTTTAGTAAAAAAAAAAAGAAAAAAAAAAAAAGAACTACAAAGAATCAGGAGTGGCGGAGTTCTTATCAGCTACGGCGGCTGGATGGAACGCGAGGCTAATCGTTGAGACATGGTCACGCGGGGATCCAATCGCGACAAGCGTGGGACTAGCGGTTGCTGCAGCTCACACGTCAGGGAGACACGTGTGCATAGTACCAGACGAACAGTCGAAACATGAGTACGTATTAGCCATGAGAGGAGCGGTTGCTACGGAAGCTACGGAGGTCGTGGTGGTCAGAGAATCTACAGAGAACACTATGGAGGAGTTTCCCGGCGTGGACTTCTTGGTGGTGGACTCAAAGCGACGAGAGTTCTTAAGAACGCTGAGGTCTGCGAAATTAAGCAACAAGGGCGCCGTTTTAGTGTGTAAAAACGCCGCGCAGAGAGCGGCATCTGGGTTCAAATGGCAAGATGTGTTGAATGGAGGAACACGTGTAGCGAGATCCGTGTTTTTGCCTGTTGGGAATGGGTTAGATATCGCACACGTGGGAGCTATCGGTGGTCACCAACGTGGTGAATCAAGAAAGCATCCTAGCCGTTGGATAAGACACGTGGATCATCTATCGGGAGAGGAGCATTTGTTCAGACGATAGAATTGAAATTTACTCTTTTTTTTCTTTTTTTTTTATCAAACACTCTTTCTACTCTTTATGATGTGTAATTATGTAAATAAACATCCAAACAACAAAATTAATTTCTCATAATCAACATGTCTACACGATGTAAAATTATTGATACTACAACTTCTTCATACACGATGTAACATTTCTCATGATTTTACTCAATGTTGATGCGGACAACTTTCTTATCTCCACGTGCAGAACGGCTTGAACCGGTCTGAAACTGGTCTGGTCGGCGACGAGTTTGGTCGAGAGATGGAAGAAGCCATCCTCCAAAACTATGATCAGAGTCTGAAACATTGAAACTAAGATTCTGAATCTGAGACCAAAGATAGCTTTTGAAATAAAAAGTTGTACTAACCAGTGGATTCATCATGATTAGCAAGAGATGAGTTGCCTTTCCATGCCTCTTCAAAGCCACTTAGTTCCTCTAATGAAAAGAAAAAACAAAGAAGTCTTTTAGATTCTTACTTATATTATGATGTGCAGATAGTGCAGACTAACCTTCATCAAGGTTGTGAAGAGTCTGTGTTGATTCTACACCACCACTCGACTTAAGCTTCCTAGTAACCGAATGTCCCTGAATAAACACCAAACCAACAGAGTAAAAGACATGCAAATTAATAATCAATTAAAGCGAAAAAACATCAAACATCAACATTACCTTATCATTGATTCCTCTGGAGATCCTATGAGTAGCTTCACCCGTAGTCTTATCAGCCTCTCTGCTTTCCTCAACCACCACCTAGAAACAGAAATCCAATTAGTACTGAGTTTCCATAAATGGAAAGGATGTAAAAAAAAGAGAGAGACAAACATACTCCATCACTGCCTGCTCTTCTGGTTCTACTAGATGTATAGTAAGCACCATCTATCCCACCATATGTAACCTTAGAGGTGTGATGTCTGAATGTTTTAGCTCGAGACTCAGCACCTTTACTCCTTTGATTCACATTCTGAATCCTCCTCTCAGCTATAACAACCAACCAAGTAAAAATCAGACAAATACATAAGCTGTTATTGGATAGAAATTAGAGTCAGTAAACAAAGCTTTAAGTACCATCAGAATCATCTTCGGGGTGTTCAACAGATGGCTGATTCTCTGAACCAGTATGTTGTTCTTCATCACTTCCAATATCTTTCCCTTCATCTTCTTCATCAGATGGTAACTCTTCAATTGTTAACCCTCTCCCACCATTATTGTTGTTATTACTAAAGGAAGCAGCACCTGAACTAAAGGTGTTTGGTTCGAGCAAATCCTCAAACGGCCTAGTGAAGAAGGGATCATCAAAAGGATCTCTTCCTCCAAACAAGCTACCTCTAAATGCTCCAAAATTTCCAAATCTACCACCAAATGGATCACCCATCTTCACAAATCTGCAATCTTCTTTTTCAAAAATTTAGTAACAAAGTTAGGCACATGACATGGCCTTAAGAGAAGTTCATTATCAAAGTTAGATCTCTAAGGACAACAGACGTTGGAAGAGATGTTTGAAGAACAAGACCTAAGAGATTAGAGTACCTGAGAGAGAATCCAAGAAGAGACCAGAAACTCCACAGACAATTCCCTGATTCAAAAAGACAACAGCAACTCTGTTTATTTATACGTAGGGCCACAATTTTCAAAATGGAATACCAGCATGACACGTGTCATTTACACCAAGCTAGAAGCTTCTTCAACATTCTTCATCATTTTTAATTTGATTTTTTTAACCACAAAGGGATTGACAGCCTCAACAAAAGGGATTGACTATTATGAAAAATCAGTAAAGATTGTTATGAAAAGTGAGAAGGGCTCTACATTTATAACTAGAGATCATATGCTATCTAACTCATAAAAGAAGAAGAGCATCATCTGTTCGTATGACTTTGGCAAGTCTCAGAGTTCTTCAATGGTGTGGGAATAAACGGTAGAAGCATCTCTTTTACATAATAGTTACAGTCTTGCAGGTTCTTTCCTTCAGAAATCTTGCGAATCAAAGTCAGGTTTTGACGGGTACTCGAGTCCCTGAAGTTCAGGCATTCGTCTTAAATCTTCTTCTGAGTATGCAGGAATCAACCAATACTTCTTATCCATACCAAACACCTAAAAAAACATAAAACTCCCAAATAAGAAAGTAAATTGATAAAGTCTATAAAACAAGTTTATCAAAAAATGTGCACTCACTTGTTCAAAGTTCTTCTTTCTACCGAGGTCATATGGCCATTTCGGACTTGTTTTCTTCTCATATGCCTGTTCTCAAAAGTCAATACACGAAATAAAGCTTTTTAACCATGTGATGCACCAAGCTAGAGGATTGAAAAGTAAAGAAACATACCTCTATAGTTGTGGTATTGGCAGCTACAAGCGAGATGTGCATGATTAAGAAACCCATAACGCTTAAAGCAAATGCAAGGTTCAAAACTGTGGTAATGAAGATGAAAGATGGATGTGAATATGTGATATATGTAGCAGAGAAAATGGATCAAAGATAATTAAAAATTTGGGGATTGGAAACGTTACCAAATGCAAGAAAAGTAGTAGCAAGTGTGCTTGGTGTTCCAGGTATCTCTTCCTCGCTAAAGAAGGCTATGAAGTGCGGCATCAGAAGTAAAGTCACAAGCGTTGTTTCCAAAAAGGTGTAGAACTGCATTTGGAACACAACAAAGAGGAAATAGATTCAATCACAGATGCATCCTAAGCTCAAAAGGAAAACCACTTTGGCACAATTCAACTTCAAGATCTAGGGCCAAGACTTACCAAGAAGAGAAGAAAGTACTTGTAGTTACGCGCTCCAACGCAGTTAACAACCCAAACACAATGGTGGTCCATCTTCAACACACACCTACCACCTGAGTTTAAACACACAATCACCTTCCTGAGTTGAAGTAAAGGAGCATAAAACAGAAAGTGTGACCAGAGAGAGAGCTTACAAACAGAGCAATGATGACAGCGAGGAGGCTTATGCTGATTACATTTCCTACAGAACCGAGTTCGCTGGTTCGAAGCATCAGGCTGTAACCCGCCAAACTCCAAACTATTCAACGGATCACACTCTCCCTCCTGCTCCTCTTCGTCCGAAGCTGGCCTCCAATTAGGAGGCACAACACCAGGATCAGTAAACACAACAGAGAAGTAACTCCACAAAAGCATCCCCAACTGCATCCATACATTATTATCAGTTTCTTCAGCAAAAGTACGAAGCTTTCGAGAAAACGGTGAAAAGGGTATACCAAGAAATGAAAAAGGAGTATAACAACGAGAGCTGCGAGAGAATCGAGCCCTCCAACGGATAACGCGGGGCCGTAATTGGTCCAAACGACGGCGTAATAGGTCACGCCAACGATGCCTAAGACCAGGAGGATCATGATGGATCCGAGTCCGCGAAGTGCTGTGCAGAATTTGAAGACGTTCCACGCCATTGTTGTGCCGGATCTATGCATAGTCAACAACCAATCACGATCGATGGGGAGAAAAAAAATCTAATCTTTTTCGATTTTTTTTTGGATCGGTTTTGAAACAGAGCAGAGAATAAAGGTCGAGACTTTTCTTGGGAAAATTGAATCCAACGAGGAAACGAATGTTGGGTTTATCGATTGTTAGTGAGAAATTGAAGATGCAGAACTCATCGAGGAAGACGAAGCCACCAACCTGAGCTAACCCATATAGCATCAACGATTAGTTACATATAATAACTAAACTATGTTAACGGTTTGGTAAACAACAAGCCCGTCTAGCTCAGTTGGTAGAGCGCAAGGCTCTTAACCTTGTGGTCGTGGGTTCGAGCCCCACGGTGGGCGATTATTTTTTAACTTTTTCATTTTTTTATTAATTAATATTCAAAATTGTAGTAATATATAAACTAGAAACATTTTTTTTTAATGTGTCATCGACAATTAAGAACATCTTACAAAACGGAAATGGCCAATAAAAGAAATTGATATTTTCAATTCATATACAAATTTTTAACCCCCAACATAAAGAGTTTAAAGAAAGCCTCTTGTTTGGCAGCTCTTTATAGCTCCAGTGAATATTTCGTCGGCTCCATACTTAAACTCGAACCCTGCACTCCTCAGCTTCTTCGACGACAGGCTCATCCTTTTCTCTACTCTATAACTCTTCAAACTTTACGTATCCACAAACAAAAATATAATTATAAATTCTCAAAAAAAAAAGGCTTAAAATAAGAAGACATAGAAAGAATAATATACTTACTCAACTGAAGGTAGCTGAAACTGAGGAAATTTCGTGGACAACAACTCAAAGACCTCATCGATCTTCATCTCCACCGACGAACATATGTATCTACCTTTTGCTACTGGTCTTTCTAGTAGAAATATCATTGCTCTTGCAACGTCATCAATATGCACCATGTTGTAAGTATCGAACAAATACTTCTCCTTGTAATTCCCTTCAATAATTAATTAATTTACTATAGTGAACAATGATTATTACTCAAAGGATATATAATATATATGCTTAAACGTAGTTAACCACAAAGAAATACTTCATCCAAGTAAATTAATTAGGATTTTTTCCATATAAAAACAAACATAATTAGGATTTTTTCCATGTAAAGTATCTTTGTGGTTAAGAAAAGTTGCATGTTAATCGATTCATAACCAAAGATTGCCACCCATGACTGAAATTACTATGTGAATATTTGAACCTTGATATGATGAAATTTTAACCATTTGATAGATTCTATAATTTGGTTGAAATTTTAATTAAGACACAAATATAAATATAAGGACTAATATAACAATATTTTCATATAAACTATACCTAGATATATATAACATGTATGTAACCAAAGTTTGTAATATTTATCGAACCTTTTCTTAAAAAGATACAAAATATCTAGCGACTCTATTAATTTTTTTTGTTAGCTTCAAACTAATTATGGAGAGAACAAATTTATGGAGAGATATAATAAAAAAATGAAAAATTAGGTGATATAACCAAACAAAAACTCATAATTCATTATATAACCAAAATCTCACGTCTTTTCTCTTCTTATCTCTCTCTATTTTCTTTATATGAAACTAATTTTGTACTTTTTTTTGGTTATATCAGAAATAAGCCCATACAAAATTAGATATAAGAGTCTACGTACCAAAGATCATGGCGAGAGAGATGAAGACTGAGGAAGGCAACGCCGGAGATATAAAAGGTCCGACGACGAGAGGAAGCACGACCGTCGCAACCTCCAATCCATTATTACCGCCGAACTCAAGCGCCGCCTTCTCGGCCGCCATTTTTGACACAACGTAAGAGCTACTCACTCTCTTCTCCTCCTGATTCCTAAACACGTCCACGTCGCTCCAAACGCTCTCATCCACCTCTCCTTCGTTTCCTCCAGCACCGCTTCCGACGCCGTAAAAAACGGTGACGGCGCTTGAGGTGTAGAAAAAGCGTTTCACGGTTTTAGCATCTACACACGACTTTAGTATTCCCATGAGACCTTGCACGGTGCGTTTCGTAACTATCTCCTCGGTCTCGTTGCTGTTCGGGTCCATGGGATGTGCCACGTGGAACACGGCCTTGCATCCTTCGATGGCCGGTTTAAAGCTCTCCGGTTCGTTGAGATCGGCGGTGAATATTTTAAGCCTCTCCGATGCTAATGGGAGTTCGGTTAGGTAGCTTATATCTTTCTTATTCCCTTCTGTAATAAGCGTAGGCACAAAATTATTAAATTATCATCATTAATATCATTTGGTTATTAATAATTGAGCATATAATAAATGGTTGACTTTTTATATAGAAGATGCATGGAACATGAGATAGCTATATGGAGCTTCAAGATCCTACAATCTGACAGATAATTCCAACCAAGTACAATAAATTTCTCACATCCATATAAAATATATTATAATTGTCGATCCAAAAATCAACTTTAAATGTGTTTTATCTACTGATCTACAGATATAAACTATACCATATCTCTTTGTGTACTTGCAGATCAAATCAGCACTTTTTTTTGGGTCAAATCAGCACTAAAATTAACAGTTTTACTTGCATTTGATAAATTGATGATTGATGTGTATAAGAGAAATTAGTGAAGCTAATAAAAACCTGGGTTGGTTCGAACAGTGGCATGAACGGAGTAGCCACGTTGTAAGAGACGCATGATGAGCCAAGAAGCAACGAAACCAGTCCCTCCCGTTACACAAACCAAACCCGTACCGTCCAAGAAAGATGACGCCATCTCACCTCCTCCGTTGTTGTCATCTTCTTCTTCTCTTCCCATGTTCTCTATCTCTAGCTCTCTCTCTCTCTCTCTCTCTCTCTCTCTTGTGGATTGTGGTGTGTGGGAACCTCTCAAGGGTTCTTAAATAACGGAACCTACGTCATTTACTCTCTCACACCTATCCGCGTGACATGTTCCCCGTTTTGCCCTCTTCTCTCTTTATTACAAATGTGTTTTAATGTATTTTATATATCCGTTACATCAATGCTACATTTTACAGATCATATACACTATTCTATTTAACAATTCACATTCTATGTCCGTTTATTACAGACATTGTTATTGGATTCCGTTATTTTTCATTCTTCCATCCTCTATGTACAAATGATCTATTTTTTACTACTATATATGCCATAGTTTTTGGCATCTAGCGGTGGAATGTATGAACTGTTATATAATATGCATGTTCTATGCATAGGTTAAGGGATATTATTTAGATTGTTATTATATATAATCAAAAAGAAAGGAAAAAAAAACGCGTGAATGAGATGGAATGGAAAAGAAAGTGTAGGCGTGGCACATGATACTGCAACTATCTTATTTGTGTGTCTCCACAAGCTACCGTCTTTCTCGGACCGTTGCTTTGTTGGTGTTGCGAACTATCTTCCTTTTTCTATTTATAATTTTACTTTTTGGATCAGTCATTCTAAATTTGTAATTATATTACTAGTTATGGAGATTACTCGGCTTCACTTCATCCCATATAATATTATTGTTCAATCAAATTACTAGTTAAGGACATTCATCCTATATATATATTGATTTTGCATAACTAATTAACTAAGAGTTCAACTTCCAACTACAACAAAAAGACAAAAAGTGACAAATGAAAAAAGAAAAACAACAAAAACTCTAATCAATCAAGTGATTTGATAGTTTTCGTTTTTTTCTCCCGTGTTTATGAATAAAAAGAATAGAAGCATAGGAGAAGACTTTGAGTTTTGTTGTAACCGTAAAAGACTTATCCCAAACAGTATATGGACTTTTATATTTGGCCTATTAATTAATCGGAAACAGTAATTGAATGATCTAGTCTTACAGAATCTGGATCCAGACGGTATTATATGCAGTGGTATTACGTTTTTATTCTGCGAGAACATTATCAAAGCTTACTAATTCCCGTCCCTATGTATTTCACCGTCTAAACATATTTTTTTTGTTGCCTAACAACCATTACACTTCAAAATTTTGATATTGTTTTTATCTTTTATAAAAAATTTGGTTTATAAAAGTTATGTTTTCTTCCTTTAACCCAAGACCAACCCTGAACTTAGATATCAGCATGAGAAAGATGTTCCAGTTTTGGATGGAAAATTTCACATTTTCTTCTCCTTTTCTTTGCTGAAACTTACAAGCATGATTAATTTCTCTAGGTGTAACTTTATTCCTGTGGCCGTAGGGAACGATGATCCCTACGTTCTCAAGGATAGATCGTAGATGGCTATATACTAAAGGTAATTCAATTTAAATCGATTACAGCTATAGAGATGTAGAGATATAGTGATTGCGCGTGACCCATGACGAAAAACTAGTTTTTTTCTTTCACATCAGGCTTCTATGGTCTGGTCCACTTTTTCTCCCTTAAATGCAATTTATAACAAAACAATACTAGAGGAATATGTCTATGACTATTGATTAATGGCTTTCATTACACACAAAATTATAAATATTGTTTGTTTTGATCTCATTACATTGATTAACTTGTTATTGATACATTGTTGTTTTTCAGTTATAGTTCTGAATATCTAAATTGATATTTATTGTGAAAGAAGAACCAACATCATATGCCTATTGGAAAATGATGAAGTTTTTTTAAAATAAAATCAACCAATTTAGTTTGGAAAAGATAGTCACGGAAATAATTTTTATTTTATAATGGTTAAACAAACTGAAATTTTTAATTTTACATTATTCATAACATGATTTTGAAGTGTATATATGTTTTTGTTCATATGTACGATATGCATTGCCATTGTCTATCAAACCAAATTTTAGTAGACAGTAAACCCACACTTCTGAATATGCGAATTAAAAACGTGTGATATAATTAAGGCTTGCTTTAATCACACTGCACATAGACTATTCGTATCCTGTCACCCTCTTTAGCTACACTTCACATAAACTAATCATATGAAGAGAAACTAATGATGCTAATAAAAGTTAAAGAAACCGAGTAATTTGTCTTGCGTCGAGAAAGCTTATATAGTGTATTGCATAACGAAGCCGCATGTAAAATCAGAAAAAAAAAAAAAAAAATGAAACGAGTATCACGTTTTGAAAGTGTGAGCATCTGAAAGCAAAACCTCTGTAAGGCCATATGCAAGGAGATCAGTATGTACAAGTCATGCATTTTCTTGATATCAGACGTATTCGATATAAAATCCTCAGATAGTACAGTCAGGGGCGGTCCTGCAAATCTTGGGGCCATAAACAAAAAAAAATTTGGGGGCCTATTTATAACTTTATATTAGTGAAGAAACTCGACTGAAAACAGAAAAAACAAAAAGGAAAGTAATAAAGAATCTTGAGATAGAGAAAAAGAAAGAAAAATAAAGCATTTATGAAATATAATAAATTATTTTTTATTTTTTATATTTACCATGGGTTCCATTTTGGTTATGATATTACTGGAGTTTCTTTTCGTTTGTTTCGTAGCGAAACCTTTTTCTTACTTAGCATAAAACTTAGACCATCCGCAACGGCGGTCCAAGAAGAATCCCTAGGAGGTAATCATATGATTAATGAAATATAATAATAATATTTTGGCTAACATAACAACGGATCAGTCCGTAAATAAGGATATGAAGGACTTGATCCTTAGTGCACGTGTCGGAGGAGGACAGGCTCGGTGAGCTATTGTGTTTGGTTTTACGGAAAAAAAATTCATTCGCGACCGAAGGCGAGAAAAAAAATCAGAGCTCCAGACGAAAAGGCGATTTCGATCCGTCGTATATCGTGTTCTTCAGTGATCTTCAAAGGTAAATCGTATTCTTCTGTGGTAGATTTAAGGATTAGATTAGGTTCCTTGTTGTTCTCGTCTCCCTCTATGCTTCCGGGTTTTCAATTGCTTTGGGGATCTTTTGGTTTGTAGTTAGGGTTTCAGTACGTTATCGGTTTCAATTGATTTAGGGATCTTCTTATTTGTTCTTACGGTTTGGAAACACCATTTTGTTTTCAATCGATTTCAACGTCGATTTGTTTTCTTTTACTCGGGTTTATATGTGTTTGCTTTATACAAAACGTATCTGTATGGTTTGGTGTTGCTTATCTTGTTTTCTGTTTAGCTCGAAAACTCATTACTCGATCCCTCTGTTAGCTTTATGTGTAGCTAGTAAACTGTTAGTTGGTTATCTTGTTTTCTGATTCGTAAACTGTTTAGTCATGCTTCTTGCTCTGTGTTCTTTAGTCTCTTTTGTTGCTCTGTGTTCTTAATGTTTAGTCTTTCTTCTTCGCTTACATAATATCTGGTTTTTTTTCCAGGTCAACGAACCATGGGACAAGACTATAGCTACACTCAGCCTTCTTCATCAGAGGAGTTTGACATGACCTCTTTACTTCAAGCAGAAGCTGATCTCTACGCGGATGAAGCTGAGAGTAGCTACACTATTGCGGAGGCGGTTCACTACCCACCGCAACCTGAGGCTTATGAAGGATTCCCAAGGACATGCTATTGCGGTTGTGAGCCTATTGTTGAAACGTCGTACACTCCTAAAGATCCAGGGAGAAGGTACTTCACGTGCGTCAACGTTGACGATGGAGACTGCCACATCTGGAAATGGTGGGATGTGGCGATTATGGAAGAGATGCGTGACATGCAGACACAACTTAGGCTGCTCAAGGATCAATTCTTTGAGAGTGACCAGAAGGTGGCTAAGCTAGAGAAGATCGTGAGTGTGTTATGTAAGAAGAAATCAGTGGTTAAATATGGGTTTGCAAACGGAGTTTGTCTACTGGTCATGGTTATAGAGGTCATGGTAATGGGCTGGTAAGTTTCAATCCTTGTTTAGATAATTTCTTTGAAAAAAATAAAACTTTTAACTGTTTAATCTTATGTGTTTCAAGGAAGAGCGTCGGAGGATAAACCACAGTGTCTGAACTCGAGAATGGCTTGGCAGGTACGATACTTTCACTGCTTTTAGTTTCAGTAATAAAAACATATAGGTTAGATAATTTCTCTTAATAAAAAATAACATTTGTCGTCATGCTGAAGGAAGTGTTTAATGCTAGTATTGCTTCCTAACTCTTTAGATTTGATAGAATCTTACTTGTTAGCTTTAAGTGTAGCTAGTAGAGAACTTATTAGTCTGATTTGATTGGTGGTAAATGATGGTTTGCTTTCTATCTGCCTACTACTCCGAAAGTAAATGTTTGCTACTCCAAACCAATAAGCAAAGGAGACATGCTTATATAGAACGAAACCGTGAAACAGGACACGACCGCTTATGGAATGACTACTTCAGCGAAGATTCGGCATTCTCGCCACATTTATTTAGACGCCGTTTCCGCATGAATAAGGAGTTATTCTTGCGTATTGTCCATGGCCTATCAGAGTACATTCCATTCTTTCAGCAAAGAAGAGATGCAACGGGGAGGTTTGGTCTTTCTCCACTACAAAAATGTACGGCATCAATTCGTATGCTTGCTTATGGTTTTGCGGCTGATACGGTTGACGAATATCTCCGACTTGGTGAGACCACTGCACTTTCGTGTTTACATAATTTCACTGACGGAATAATACAGTTATTCGGAGATGAGTATCTACGACGACCCACACCGGAGGATCTTCAACGACTCCTCGATATTGGAGAGAAATGAGGGTTTCCTGGGATGGTCGGGAGCATTGACTGTATGCATTGAGAGTGGAAAAATTGCCCGACCGCTTGGAAAGCACAGTACGCACGTGGATTAGTCTGTAGCTTCACAAGATCTTTGGATACGACACGCTTTTTTTGGTCCTCCAGGTACCTTAAATGATATCAATGTCTTCGATCGGTCTCCTATGTTTGATGACATTTTACAAGGTCGAGCTCCCAGGGTAAGGTACGTGGTCAACAGACACATGTATAAGTTGGCATACTACCTCACAGACGGTATATATCCAAAATGGTCAACATTTATACAATTTATCACACTCCCTCAATGTCCTAAACAAGAGTTATTTGCTAAAGTTCAAGAAGCAACCCGAAAAGATGTGGAGCAGGCTTTTGGAGTATTGCAAGCTCGATTTGCGATTGTGAGAAACCCGGTTCTTACATTGGACAAAGAAAAGATAGGGAAGATTATGAGAGCATGTATCATACTACACAATATGATAGTAGAAAATGAACGAGGCGGATACATGCGGTACGATATATCTAAATTTGAAGAAGGAGACGTCAGCAGAAGTTCACAGGTGGAAACCGAGAGGCCTACAAATCTGAATAATCTCTTTCGCGTTCGGAATGATCTTCGTGATAGGCATATGCATGAACAATTGAAAAATGATTTAATCGAAAATTTTGGAACAAATTTGGTGATGAAGATTAATAATTAGTGTATCTTTATATTTAATCATTGTATCTTTATTTTTAATCATGCAATTAATAAAATTTAAATTTAAATTAAAAAAAAATTAAAAAAAAATATTATTTTTTTTATTCCTAAGAACTCTATCTTCGGAAACACCACTGGACACACAGTTTTAATCGGAATTCTTAACTATTCAAAACAAAAATATAACTAAAATATTTCTAAGGATTCTAAGAGCATCCACAATAAAGGCACCCATTGTGGAACCCTTAGGAATTTAAAAATAAATTTTTTTTTTGTTAAATAGTTAAGGATCCGAACCAAATAAGTGTTTACAATGGTGAGTCCTAATAAGAAGTCCTTAGAATAAATTTTTTTTTTTTAAAAAAAAGTGAATTACCAAATGTTTCAATAATATAGCATGAATAAATTTAAAATCACAATAATTAAAAATAAAGATACAACAATTATTAATATTCATCACCAAATTTGTTCCAAACATTTTGAATTAAGTCATATTTCAATTGGGCATGCATATTCCTATCACGAAGATCATTCCGATTGGGAAACATATTATTCAGATTTGTAGGTCTCTCAGTTTCCACCTGTGAAGTTCTAATGCTGTCTCCTTCTTCAAATTCAGATATATCGATACGAGTGTATCCGTCCTGTTCATTTTCGACTATCATATTGTGTAGGATGATACATGCTCTCATAATCTTTCCTATCTTTTCCTTATCCAAAGTTTTTACCGGGTTTCTCACAATCGCAAATCGAGCTTGCAATACTCCAAAAGCCCGCTCTACATCTTTTCGGGTAGTTTCTTGAAATTTAGCAAATAACTGTTCCTGAGGACTTTGAGGGAGGGTGATAGATTGGATAAATGTTGACCATTTTGGATATATACCGTCTGTGAGGTAGTACGCCAACTTATACATGTGTCCGTTGACCATGTACTTTACCCTCGGAGCTTTACCTTGTAAAATGTCATCAAAAACAGGAGAGCGATCGAGGACATTAATATCGTTTAAGGTACCTGGAGGACCGAAGAAAGCGTGCCATATCCAAAGATCGTGTGAAGCT
>NC_027751.1:3846045-3861721 GCF_000695525.1 Brassica oleracea var. oleracea
TGTGTCGCTCTAATAGCAACACATAGCCTTAAGTAGGCGACCTTTAACCTAAGATACATTTCAACCGAGCAGTTAGGAAGGTGGAAAGCAAAGTACTTGCATTCAACACCAATCAAATCATATTAATAACACCTCTAAAACATTTAAAACAATCAAATCCTTGGCGGTAGGAAGGTAAAAAGCAAACTAGCATTTAAATAAGCTAACTATAACTAGAATTTAACCAATCAAACTAGAACTAACATTTAACCAAGCTAATATTTTTAAAAAGTTAATTACATTCACAATTGCTCCGACAGAGTACTGCTATTTTTTAAGTTATATTTATTATTAGACTAACAAAATACACTAGGATAAAACAGAGAGAGTAGTGCAGCGACCATTAGTTTTGAAGTTATATTTATTATTAGACTAACAAAATACACTATTCCTGCAAAAAAATGTGATCAAACAGTCAGTAGTTTTTCAAAATTGAATAAAGAAGAACAACAATTTCAAATATTGAAATCTTTGACACCCTAATTTCAAACGTTTTTGTCCACAAATCGATTGAAAACACAAATCAGAACCCTAATTTCAGAGGAAAACAACATGTAACCTAATCTAAATCGAAAAAACAGCAAAAGAAAGCTTTAATTTACCTTCGTCAAAATCGATTGGAAATCGCCTTTTATCGCCTTTTCTCGACAGCTTTCTTTTTTTTCTCTCCTTCGTCGAAAATGAATTTTTTTTCCGTCTACCAAAGACGAATAAATCTTCCGCCAATACCCACCTGCCACGTCGCCCAAGGTTCAGCTCCCTCGACCTCTTAGTTACGGGTTGATCCTTAGATAATTATGCTGAAATATAGTTTTTATATTACCATTAACTTTGGTAATGACCCTTAGGAATCGCTAAGGGCTTCCGTTGCGGTTGGTCTAAGGTGGAGTACACCATTGCATATGCTCTTAGTATAGCTAAAAATAATAATTATAACAATTTTTTCAAACAAAATTTGAAAGCCTTGTATAAATGAGGCCCAAGGCATAAGTTTCAACCCGCTCTGTCCAGCCCCTGAATATAGTTGAAAATTTAAATTTTAAAGGAGCAGTGTATAACTCATTTTAAAAAATTTAAAAGAGTAATATATGACTCTCTTTACCCTCTTCTATCTTTCATTATGTTTTAGCAATTAGGTGTTTTCCTGCACCATGTGCAGTAAGTAACTTCTTAAACTTAACTTATATTTAAAAATAAATTTTATTAAATATTATAGATTTTACTATTTTCTTACTAATATTTAATATAGATTTGATATATATTAAATAAATTTGTATAAAACTAATAAAAATGATATAAAATTGTATAATTATCAAAAATGTAGCCTAAAAAATATTTATAAAATTTGTAGATATATAAGAAACTAATGATCTTACGATTAGATATTTAAATTTTAAAAAAATTGTAGAAAATTTTGAAAGCTTTAGTAATACAAATTGTATAATTATACAAAAATAATAATATTTGGAAATTTAAAATGTTATATATGAATATATTTATTTTATAGATAATGTATGAGTTATTATCATATTTTAAAAAAATTTTACCAAAAAGAAATATCAATATTAAATGTAATATATTAATTATTACCATATTCTAATAATTTTGTCAAAATATAAATCAACATTAAATGAAATTATCCATGTCATATTTTTCCGGAAGCCATGTCATATTTGTTTTGTGAAATTAATTGTAGAAATGATACGTGGCAAAATCACTTCGCATATATAGTGGGATGTATGATTCTTTCTTATTATTTTGGGGGTTTTTAAAGTCCAATTCAATTCAAATTTGAAATCGTCAATTATTTTTAAATAACAAGGCCCATTGTAGCTCTTGAAGTCCGTCAAAATTTTGGGTGAAGTGTAATTGCAAACATTTAAACTTTTGAGTTTAAGCCCAACTGACTTTTTAAGTTTGCAATTACAATTTTGTGTGTGAAAATATTTTTTTCCTCAAATTTTGGTTGACAAATTCAACTTCCTTTCTTATTTTTCCCATTTAAATCTTCATTAGATTAAGCTTGAACAAGTACAGTTCACCCGAAATTGGAAGATCCAGGGTAATCAAGCAAAGGCTTCAGACATGAGCATTATACAGAGGCAATACTCCATCAAAACAAAACAGATCCGTAAAGCCAAAAAAAAAGAAAATCTCAAGAACACATATATATGATTGTCATCGATCTTCATTAACAACAACACTAGCTCATCCTGGTCTCTATCAATCTATTTTAGTATCAATTACTATATCTTCAAAATAGAAGGAATTTTCTAAAATCATCATTGGTATACTACTTCAAAATCCAATAAACCTATCATCACTAAAGTTGAATCTTAGTAAGATATTTGGTTTGTTCGTCTTGTATTGGTTTTGTTTATTGGCCTTTTTTTTAAAAAAAAACGATATCATTTCCTATTAAATCCAACCGATAGCATCAGTTACAACAAAAGAGTAAAGCTTAAAGAAATAATTTTGGTTGATTGGTAACCCAAAATCATAAAACTAGTTTTTGCAGAATGAGAACCATAACACTAATCATGATCTGATGTTCATGGAAATACAGATAATTTCCAAAAACGCAACACATCACTATTAAGAAAGTAATGATATCAGTGGAGATAGTCAACTATGAAGAATAAAAACTCTGTCAACTTTTTTTCATCAAGACACTCCTCCACTGCTATACTACATAAGTCTGGCTTGTGATTTAACCTAACTGAAAGTGCAAGCCGGAAGTTTGACTTCCGGTAAATACTTAGAGACGAACTGCATCGCCAGTTCTTGAAATTCACCATTTTCATTTCCAGCCAGAGATAATTGTTCTTCTTCCCACGCAAAATCCAAGTTAGTTTGTTCCACCGGATATTCATTGTTATGAGGTGGCTGTTGCATTTGTTTTGGAGGGATTACAGAAAAACGCTGAAAGGTTGAAAGACGAGCTTGAACATGAGCAATCTCAGCTTGTAGATTCATAACCTAAGTACACCCAATAAACACAAAGTCTTGTAAGTTTCAACATAAATGTAACAGTCCACTAGCATTTAAGAAAATGTTTCAAATAAAGGACCTGGTGTTGAAGAGAGAAGAGATGGCCAACAGAGCCATAAACAGGATCACTGAGCCTAGCCAAAGCCTCGTAACAGAGCGTGGAGACCGCATCATGCCGCTTGTTCAAAGGCAATCTCAGTAACATCTTAGAGGCATTGCTTGCTCCAAACACTTTGTGAACCGCTGCAAACGTAGCAGTCCCTTGCTCTGCATCGAAATAAGGAGCGAAAACGCATCCACTCACACACTTCCTCCTCAAGAACTTGCACGCCCCGCATGGTCCTTCTCCTCCTCTTCCACCGCCGTTCAAGTTTCCGGTCATTATCTTCAAGTAGAATGAGAGAAAGAGATGAGTTGTTTATTTTATTTTTTCTTGCTAAGAATGTAAATATATGAGTGAGTTGTTTATTTACATGACAGGCCAAGTCGTTGAGCTACTCCAGTGATTTTATATACAAGAATGAAAAGTGTTTTGAGTTTTGACCGTCAATGTAAGTTTGTGAACCCTATTGAATGATCAGCCGCTTATTATTCATTTATTATATATTTTACTAGTTCTTAAGCTTTACGTGAATACTACTCATGTATTAATGTACATGTAATTATTATATATCCTCCTATGAACATTTAATATCGGTTCCAAAATTCTATGTTATAAATGATCTTCTTGTAACATGTTCAAGATTTTTAGTGTGACTGAAAGTAAAATCAAACAAACGCTACCAAGTAGGCCATCCACTAATCTGTTAAATGAAATATATATGTTGTTTAAAAGATATATACGCAAAGATAAGATCGATATCAAAGTGCACATACCACGTGTGATCAATTCGTATAGCTCAAATTAAATGTACATAACCCTAAAACCCTAACATTTTTTATTACATAATTTGTAGCCCAACTGGCCCCTATTCATGCACTTTCTTTTCATGCTTTCACATCTGTTGTCACACTTCTCTCTCTCTCTCTCTCTCTCTCTCTCTCTCTCTCTCTCTCTCTCTCTCTCTCTCTTTCCCTTAATGTACATGTACGAAATTTGAGTGTATACATGTATATAGATATCCCCACATGAACGCATTAGACATTGAAAATGTAGGACGGAGTCTTGAGATGTCTGATTCAAACCATAACCCTAGATGTAAGAACGTCTCAACACGAGGGTTGGTTTAGAGAAACCGGAGTGCGACAAACATTGGAGGCGATGCACAATTGACACTGAAAAACACACAAACACCAAAACATGCAAGTATTACTAATAAGTTAGATCTTTCGTAAGTGAGACAAGACAGCTATATAATTAAATTTCTCTTTTCCATTCTCCACTATCACAATCCCGGTCACAATCAAGGTCAAAGTGATAGTTTTCGTGAAGAGAGATTTGAGAACCCAATCTCCTGACCTTCTTTATTGCTTCTTCCTTTTGTTTCTGTTTCACCCGACATTATTAACTCACACTCGATCCAGTCATCTCTTTTCTAGTGTTTCTATTTATTCTTAGTATTAAATTTATTTTCAAACTAAGAACATATAAATTTATGAAGAAAACTCTTTAAGGTTACTAACTTTTAAAGGTAATAATTTCATACTAATATGTATTGAACTAACCAGTGCTCGCAACGCAACATATTTGCACAAACTCAATGACTAAATTCATGAGGAAATCAACTTCCATTAACCATGTTTTTTTTGGGTGAAAGTAATTAAACACTGAAAAGCACGTGGTTGCTTGAGGAAAAAAATTCTTCGAGAATTTGAAGCCAAAGAGACAAAACAGAAACTGCTTGTATGCTGTTTTCCAAGGTAAACAAAACAACCACGTCGTAAGACCTATACACGTCGCATGACCATATCCTCTATGATTTCATGTCACACGGACCTAAGCATTCATTCACTTACATCACCATCCATTCTCTAATAGTGAGCCTATAACAACCCTTTTTATTGCGTCTGTATACGGTCTACTATTTGTAATGCCTCATCCATCACAATAATACCAATATTCATAACTCAACGCACAACCACTTGATTATTGTTTAGTACTAGTTTACTAGTTTTTTTTTTTTTGAAACACTAGTAGTTAACTAGTTATTGTTATCATTTTCAGAGTTGACTTTTGAATTTATAAGGGGTACTTTTTGTAACCATTAAGTTTAAAGTCTATACAAGAGATTAAAAATTCCAAATTTTGTTTTGTGATATGTTAATTTCCAAACGATCTCTCTGACATAAATATAGATCGTCGTTAACTCAAAATGATAGTCTTCAGTATCCAACCATACATATACTTATTTAATTAAGAGTAAGTAGGAAATAGGAGCGTTGGAGAACCGAATTGCGCCGTTCGGTTTCTTGTCTGCTAATACGTGAATCGCTCTACTCCGTTTTACAACAATTGTAATTAGCCTCCAGCTCCATAATTTTCAGATGTTTAAATTTAATGCCCCAAAGAGCTTAACATATTCGAACTTGCATCGGTCTTCTATTTTAAACAAAAACAAAAACGGTATACTTAATTATTAGTATGCTTGATCAATTAGACAATTCGTTTAAAGCATCCCTTTAAATATATATTCAGGGGATGCATGTATACTGCCATATATCTACATTGTGACTATGAGCCTATACTCCCTGAGGAAAGGATGGTGGCTCACTCGTCAAGATCACCACTCACTCAAAACTCTATAGCTGGGGAACAACGAAAGACGCTGATGTCAACAGAACATAAAACAATCTCAGAGAAACGCTACTTGGCTGCCCCTCAGGAAGGAGTAATGGAGACATACCAAGAGAAATCTAACCAAGGAAAAGGAGGTTCTAGCTACCACCCCTTCCAGGAAAGAGTAGATAGACATGGCAATGCCTTTGGTGAGAGAATTAGTACCAAACAAACTAGAAACCCGCCACCTGAGACGAATACAATAACATTAGACAATTCAAACCTAACGTGGAGGCAAAAGGCGGCACAGGAAAATGGTAAGATATACAGCTCACCAGCTTATGTTAAGGAGAGAGACCAGGCAGCCAGATCAATCCGAAGAGGCAGAGATTTATTCCCCCAGAGAAGCACGAGTCAATGGAGGCCTAAGAGGAGCGGGGAACAAGAAGTGAATTCGACACTAGCCCCAGCCCCTGCTGAACCAAACCGAGAACAAAACGCTCCCAAGAATAATGCTCAGATGGGGACACACAAGGAGCGCCTAGCAACAGTGGAAGAAGTGATGGAAGATCTCCACGAAGTTACACGTCAGTACCTAAATTGCACTGATCCAATAGAAGCCGCTGCACGACGCCAGCGTGTCCTTTATAGTGATGCAAGTGGTCTAATGGAAGAGACAGCTGCGAGAATTGTCGCTTCCTCATCTAACCAACACAACCTCCCCGTCGCTGAAGGAGCTCTTAACAGTAATCCGAACACTCCTCCTCCAATCCAGGAAAAACCCTCCCAAGAGTTCCTTTTTCCGGATCCATCACTGATCAGAAGCCCTCAAGGAGGGGAAGATGTGGAAGAAGATATAGGCATGGACCCATACTACAGTGACATCTCACCAAGGACTGAGGCTGCACTCTTGAACAAACGGAAAGAGAATGCTGCAAGAATAAGGTCACTAATTGTTAGTGCCTCTATGGAACCAAGGGTGAGCAGGGGTCTATCACAGAGACCACCAGCAAAACCCCAAGCAGAGGAAGAGAAAGAAGAAACACTACAAGAGTTCCAAAATAAAGTAAGAAGAGGAACTAGCAGGTCCTCTAAAAGAAGATCACCCCGCAGCAGTCCTAATGTGCTCTTAGGAGCGAGTCTAAAGAAACGAAGACTATCTCAGATTCAGAACTCACCAAACAGAGGAAAAACTGGTGGGGAATCATCTGCCAGAGGAGCGAAGAAAAATGGAAAAGCTCCAGTGATTTCGGGGTCATCTTCAGCACAGAACCCGCCTATTCAACTCATCCCAACAATGTCTAGAAAGACCTCGGATTTTCGGGATGCTCCACCCCAGGCTCCTTAGTCACACTGAGCTGGAACTGCTGCGGGCTGGGGAACCCTGCAACAGTCCAGAGACTGCGAGAAATCCACAGAAGGAACTCGCCTGACATCATTTTCCTCATGGAAACGAAGAACAATCTCGAAGTGGTAAAGAAAAACTTAGAGTGGTACCCGCTTGAAAACTTCCACGAAGTTTCCCCCAACGGTCCAGGAAGTGGAGGTTTGTTCCTAATCTGGAACAATGAAATCCAACTCACGGTCAGATCCAGTAATAAGAACTTCATTGACACAATAATTACGCAGAAAGGCGTTACCTTCCAAATTACATTTGTGTATGGAGAACCAGATCATACAAAGAGACTGGAGGTTTGGAATGAGATCTCCACCCTAAAACCTGCATCAGGCCAACCGTGGTTCTTAACAGGTGATTTCAATGAAATCACAGAGAATAGTGAAAAGAAAGGTGGACCTGAGAGAGCAGAGGGTACTTTTTGTGCATTCCGCTCATTCCTGTCCGAGAATGACCTTTTTGATATCAAACACTATGGTAATTTTCTGTCGTGGAGAGGAAAGAGAAATACCCACATGGTGCAATGTAGACTGGACAGAGCCATCAGCAATAGTGACTGGATGGAGGTGTTTCCCTCCTGCAGAAGTCAATACCTCAAGTACGAAGCCTCAGATCATCGACCTCTACTAACATTTCTGGACACAAGAAGGAAGAAAGGGCTAAAAATCTTTAGATTTGACAGAAGATTAAAAGATCACATAGAGGTGAAGCTAATTATCCGAGAAGTATGGGAAAGGACTACCCATTTAGATGTCGGAGGAAGATTAGCCTGCTGTCGACGAGCAATCTGTGAGTGGAGTAAGGAGTTTCAAGCAAATAGCAGGAAGATGATAGAAACACTCCGTATCCAACTCGATGATGCTATGTCCAACCCTGTGCATGATGATGATCTAATTCATCGAATCAACATGCAACTATTAACTGCCTACAAACAAGAAGAAGAATATTGGAAGCAGAGAAGTAGGCAGCTATGGTTGGCATTGGGGGACTCAAACACAAGCTATTTTCATGCTACCACAAAGGCTAGAAAATCCAAAAACCGTATGACAGTGATAGAAAATGATGCTGGTGTACCTTGGTTTGAGGAGGAGCAGATAGCTAACGTAATATGCAAATATTATGACAACCTTTTCAAGGCTAACCAGACCACAGACCTGCACATTGTTGAAGAAGCTCTCAGGCCTTGCGTTTCATCTCAGATCAATGAGGCACTGATTCAAGACCCCTCTGCAGCAGAAATCAGGGAAGCCACCTTTGTTATTCACCCTGATAAGGCACCAGGTCCGGACGGATTCTCGGCTAGCTTCTTCCAAGCAAATTGGGAAGTCGTGGGTCCAGCGGTAATCAAGGAAGTCCAGCTCTTCTTCAACACAGGGGTGCTCCGGCCTGTACAGAATGTAACCCATGTTAGGCTAATTCCAAAGACAGTGGGGGCAAAAAAGGTGGCAGATTATCGTCCTATTGCCCTCTGCAATGTTTTTTTTAAGATCATATCCAAATTACTAGCGCTAAGACTGAAGACAGTGCTACACCTGATCATCTCGGAGAACCAATCAGCATTCATTATAGGAAGGGCCATAGCGGACAACATTCTGATTACTCACGAAGTGCTTCAGTTCCTGAAAATATCCCAAGCTCAGAAAAGATGCACCATGGCAGTCAAGACAGACATGTCTAAAGCCTATGATAGGGTGGAGTGGGGGTTTATTGAGAAAGTTCTCCAAAGGCTAGGTTTCCACTCTAAATGGATTCAACTAATCATGCAATGTGTGTCGACAGTATCCTACTCCTACCTAATCAATGACTCGGTTCATGGCTCAGTGACTCCTCAAAGAGGAATAAGACAGGGAGATCCACTCTCCCCATACTTATTCATTCTGTGCGGCCAAGTATTATCAGGACTGTGTCAAAAGGCAGAGAAAGAAGGTACCTTGCAAGGCATCCGAGTAGCCAGAGGAAGTCCAAGAGTGAATCATCTGCTCTTCGCAGATGACACCATGTTCTTCTGTCAGACATCATCTGCCAGTTGCGCTGCACTCTCTAATATCTTGAAGGAGTATGAACTGGCTTCGGGGCAGAAGATCAACAGTGAGAAATCTTCAATCACCTTTTCATCCAAAACACCAGAAGACACAAAGAGATCTGTCAAAGAAGCACTTGGAATTGTAAAAGAAGGAGGCCAAGGAAAATACTTGGGGTTACCTGAGCATTTCGGCAGAAGGAAAATGGACCTTTTTACAACACTGGTGGACCGAATAAGACAGAGAGCCTCGAACTATTCAACAAGACACCTCTCAAAGGCCGGGAAACTGACCATGCTGAAGGCAGTATTGACGGCAATCCCTACATTCACTATGTCCTGTTTTGAGTTACCTGTCAGTTTATGTAAGAGAATACAATCAGTTCTTACACGGTTCTGGTGGGACAGTTCCGATGGAGTTAAGAAAATGTGCTGGGTGGCTTGGGACAGACTAACTATGCCGAAGGCGGGAGGTGGCTTAGGGCTAAGGGATATTCAGTTATTCAATCAAGCCCTCCTAGCTAAGCAAGCATGGCGTATCTTAACTAATCCAAACTGTCTACTGGCGAGAGTACTCCTGGGAAAATATTGCCATAATAAAAGCTTCATGGAAGTTTCAGTTCCCGCAGTGTGTTCTCATGGTTGGAGGAGCATCTTACATGGTCGAGAGTTACTAAGAGATAATGTGGGCAAGGCACTAGGGAATGGCTTATCAACTAAGGTGTGGAAAGATTCTTGGATATCTTTAGATAAGAACACTAAGCCTTATGGACCTATACAAGAATCAGCTTTGGACCTAACGGTCTCCGACCTCCTAACGTCAGACATGAAGTGGAACAAGAGTAAAGTCGAAGCGCTTTTACCTCTGATGGCAAAGGAGATCCAGCTGCTAAATCCAGGACATCCAACCACAGAGGACATCCATGTATGGCAACCGCTACAATCAGGCAAATACACCACTAAATCAGGTTACTATACAGCAGCAATGAGAACTCAGCGTATACAAGAACATATCGCAGATGCTTTCGACTGGATAAAGGACATCTGGAACGCAAAATGCTCACCTAAGGTGCAGTTGTTCATGTGGTCAATCATCCAAGAGGCGGTCCCGCTTGGAGAGAACCTGCGAAGACGCGGAATCCAATCAGAGGCGCTATGTATCAGATGCAAGGGTACAGAATCCGCAATGCACATCTTTTTTAATTGCCCTTTTGCTCAAGAAGTCTGGAAGCTAATCCCGTTAAGACAAGTAGTTCACCTAGCTACGGAGACAGACTTCAAAAAAGCGGTAATAGCCTGTAGACGCTTGACATGCCTCCCCCCTACAGGGGTCTCCACCACTATCCTCCCGTGGATGTGTTGGGTTCTTTGGACAGCTCGGAATACATTATTGTTTGAGAAAAGAACTCTCACACCTGAAGAAACCGCAACAAAAGCTGTAAGACTTGCAAGGGAATGGATCAATGCGCAACCGCAGAAAACACCAACAACGCAGGGACTAACACAAGCAAGGAGAACTCACCGGATTCAAACCGCCGAAGATGCTATACCAACATGCAAATCAGACGCAGCCTTTGACGCAGAGTCGAAGAAAGCGGGACTAGCTTGGATCATCAGAGAAGAATCGGGAACCACTATCAGTCAAGGATCGAAACCCCAAGGAAGTGTAAACTCCCCTCTTATCGCGGAAGCACTGGCGCTCCGTGTAGGTACCATCGACGCAGTGAAGCTCGGGCTCTCCAAGCTCCGGATGCTCTCTGACAACTCAACGCTCATCAGAGCTATCAACAACGACGCACAGGTGAAAGAGATTTTTGGGATCGTCAAAGATATACAAGAACTCTCTTCTGTGTTTGTCGAGATCTCCTTTGCTCATATTCGTCGGTCTTCCAATGTGGAAGCCGATCGACTAGCCAAAGTCGCTCTTTCTGTTTCAGTTGTTTCTAATCCTTAGTGGGTCGACAATGAGCCCGAGGGCTTCTTTATTTATGAAAAAAATATGTGTTACAAAAAAAGACTATGAGCCTATACATTTCGACGATGTAGTTCGAAAAAAAATATCGAGGAATTTCAGATTTGACTGATAATTTGTCGAATTTGAATATGCGACCAGAACTATTGATTAAAACTGTCTTACGTTTGAAATGCAACCACTGTCTGATAATTATCCGACCAGGAGGCAATTATTATATCAAACAAGTAATTCTTTCTTCATAATGTTGAAAAAAGTAATAGTGAATTGAATATTTTGCTAGCTAACCATTTATTATTATTATTATTTTGAACAAAAATTTAACAATTTATTATTCTCTTTACTATTTGTCATCAAATAGACTTAAAACGAAGTCATATATATGCGTGTGCGTGTGTTTTTGTGTTTGTGGTTATATAAACAAGGTACACGAATTTTGGGATTATGTTTATATAATTTATAATAGAGTCAATTTATGAATATACTTCATATACTAGTATAATTCAAGGCCACATTTATACTTTTAAGGAATCATTTGTCAATTTGTGGAACACGGAGACAAACTCATCGACTATAAATCGCTGGGCATAACTTTGTAAACTAACAATTCATATCAGGTTTTGTAATTTGTACTAGCTAGCTAGATTTTCAGTTCCTGGCTTGTTCTATGTGTCCACATATTTTTTGAGCAAAATTGTCTTGTAACCCTTTTTAGTTGAACTTAAATCTATAACTGTGGAAATTTTTTTTACAACTGAGTAGTTCGATAAATAATTTTACGATCTATTCTTAAAGATATTTGGTCATTTAAAATTGTGTTGATTTGCACCTTCTAATAAAAAAAAGTGTATAGATGCTAAGAGACTAGGAGTATATGTTACCAACCGGTTCAAAATTACCCTCGATATGTGTTAGTATTTATCATTTGCTAAAATACTAAGCATCATTATTTAAAGATCAGTGGTATATATACTAGCTTGTATTATCCTCCCACCTCAACTCTTATATCCATCTCGTTGCCTTGTTTTTAGGCGACACCATGTCATTTTATAATATTATTTCAAGTAGATATTTGACCGGTGGATTTTGGAGTTTCAAAAGGAATAATAGGATATCAGGATCAACCCAGTATGAATATATGAGTTAAATAACGCATGTGTGTATTTATATTATGTCTATTAAATTGTAAAATTATTTTAAGATTTGTAATCCATGTCTTCTTTACCAAACTCGATGAGAATATTATGATATGCGAACAACATTTTGACTGCACGAGTGGAAGAAAAGGTTTCATCAACCCAATCGATCAATGATAATATATTACTATATAGAGAATACAATTAACTATATAATGCGCTATAAAGAACAAACCTAAGGAAAACTGTAGCGAAGTATAATAATAAATGCTAATCGAAAATGATCGACTCTTTTTGTACAACCCCAAAATTTGTGGTACCATGTCACTTCCACCTCCTACACTATCTCATATTTACGCTATTATTATATAACTCGACGATGTTTATGACTAATCAATCATTAAAAAAAATATAATGTACGATAGGGAGAATTGTCTTTTGACTCATGCATACATGCCCAGAAACAAATAGTGTGATCATGCATATTTTTTACCTGGCAATGCATGTATATACACAGAAGCCTTTTATTAAAAAATGTATATACAGGTTTTAAGTTTAAAACTAATGTTACACGTTAAGTAGGTTATCATCATCTCCAACTTGTAGGTTCTACCTATAACTAATAATGATGTACTGATGTAGCTTATCAAATACTCACTAAGATATCGTTTTGAAAAGAAAAAAAACTCAAAATTAGATGATAAAAGTTTTAGATTGTTGTTCAAAAAAAAAGTTTTTGATGGAACTCCCAACTTCAAAACTTCAATCTTTTGATGGACCTATATTTGTTGTGCTTGATTATCATCATCTATTCATGATTCATCTCCTCATGAAACTTCTTTAAAATCATCAACGTAACCTCCATTTCCATAACATATAAATATATTGTACTTAACAAAAACATACTGTATATTAACAAAAAACTGAACTTTATTTTTAACTTAGAAAATGAATATAGTGTACACATATATGATAAGTTTAAATACACGTGGAGGAGACATTGAGAAAGCAAGAGGCGTTACCAACTTTCTAAGGGAACGGCGCGTCGGACCCACGTGAAGACTGACGTCACTCGTTTCTTCGATCTTTCACTCGCTAGGCAGTTACAATCATCACGCCACATGTACCCTAAGTATTGGTACACGTTACTACATTTTATTACATTTTGACTCCCGGTTCGGGGGTATCTCGTTTCTAAACCGAATCGAACCCGTCACAACTTGTATTCTACCTTCTTCTTTTTTTGTCGGCTTTTTTATTTTGTCGGTACTTGTATTCTACCTTCGTTTACGGTAATTATGGAAGAGAAAGGTTAATTACTAAATATGGGAATTGATTTTTTTTTAAATCTAAATATGGGAGTTGATTATTTAAAATAATTGATGCTCTTTTATGAATTTGGAATGAAAGATAAGTTGGCAATCGAGTCATCCTATAGTAAGCGTAACTAATTCATTTAATTAATAACATGTTTATCTTTTACTTAAAATGGTCTTTGATCAATTACGTATGCTTTGCATTTTTATTCAACTTTAGGAAATCGAATCTTTATTTGAAATCTCCAATGGGGATTCTCCACATTGGGTTCTTAATATATATATGTACTGTGTATATACATATGTATATATTATATATGTGTAATTATTGTGTAACCCCATAAATAATGGTTCTTAAAGATTCTTAAAACTCTATTTTAAGAATCTTTATCTATGGAGTTTCACAAAAATTATGGACTCCACGATTACTTATACATATATAATATATACATAATTCATATATTAAAAACTCCAATCGGAAAGAACTCCGCTTTAAGAGATGGCCTATTTACTTTAAGTGCAGTCTTCATTATTAATTGTAAGATGTTTAAACATTTGATTGCCTAATTTAATTAAAGGATATAAGTGTATTTTATCCATCTATCTTGTACGTAATTAATAACATAAAAGGAAAAGGTAAAGGTAAAGTCGTGAGATATCTCCAAAATTACAATTCACATGTAAGCTCACATCAATACAGAGAAAGCAAGAATTTTCTTTTTCTTGGAAACTAGAAGTTTAAACACGAGATATTTTCAAGAGGGATAGACTTATAAAATGATAGTTATCTTTTTATTTGTCTTTTGATCTATAAATAGTATATAATTATGCAATCAAAGGTTTCGAGAAAGAATAAGAGGCTTATCGCATGTTTGCTTCACGCAAACAACAAAATATGAGAGATAAAGAAGAGAGAGACAGAGATCGTTCTTTTTTTTTTGGTTAGCTTTGTCGTCGCGTGGCTTTAAAGGCTTTCTTCTCTATACTCTCTTCTTTACCAAACCCTAATCTCCTTTCTTCACCTCCTCTTCTCAAAACTTCCTATCTTCTTCAAGAAATTCTCTCAATAATTCAAAAACCCTAAAAGCAAGAAAGAGAGAACAACTCGTTAATCGTAGGGTTGTCATGAGCGGCGGTGGGAACACAATCACCTCCGTGGGAGGTGGTGGTTGTGGTGGAGGAAGTAGCAGCGGTGGAGGAGGAAGTAGTGGCGGTGGTGGTGGGCCTTGTGGTGCTTGTAAGTTTTTAAGGAGAAAGTGTGTTCCGGGTTGCATATTCGCACCATACTTCGACTCGGAGCAAGGCTCGGCTTATTTTGCGGCGGTGCATAAAGTTTTCGGGGCAAGCAACGTCTCAAAGCTTCTCTTACACATACCGGTTCATCGACGGGCTGATGCAGTTGTAACCATTTGCTATGAAGCTCAGGCTCGGATAAGGGATCCTATCTATGGTTGCGTTGCTCACATATTTGCTCTTCAGCAACAGGTAATTAATTTATTGCTCAATATTATATAAATGTGTTGGAAATCACTATATATGAAACATGTGTTGGAATGAAAAGTTTTATAAAGATGGAGAAAGTGTTTAAAGTGTTTGAAGAGAAAGAAATTTTGTGAAGAATAAAGATTTTATAACTTAGAAGAAGATTTTTATTACTTGTTACAAGCTTTGTTTATTTCTTGGTGATGCAAAATGAAAGGGGAGTGGAGGTATTTATAGCCTCCAAAATACAAAATATCTTACATATTTTAATCCTAAATCTAGAGAATTCTACCATAATATCTAAGATTTTTTTATTATAATTATCTAGATAATTCTATGAGAATATCTAGATTTTTATTCTAAGGAGGTGGATGATTGGAGGTGGATGATTTTTCTAGAATTTGGACTAAGTTTTGGATCAACACATGATTAGCCCAATACTTAACTTGATCCAAATCAAGTTTACCTTTCAACACCCCCTCTTAAACTTGATTTGTTACTCCGAGTAAGCTTCTCATCTTGATAAAGTCTTCTCGCTTGAGTGGCTTGGTGAAGATATCAGCTACTTGATCATTTGTCTTCACATACTCCAATTGCACATCCATCTT
>NC_027751.1:3864701-3876619 GCF_000695525.1 Brassica oleracea var. oleracea
AAAGATTTTATAACTTAGAAGAAGATTTTTATTACTTGTTACAAGCTTTGTTTATTTCTTGGTGATGCAAAATGAAAGGGGAGTGGAGGTATTTATAGCCTCCAAAATACAAAATATCTTACATATTTTAATCCTAAATCTAGAGAATTCTACCATAATATCTAAGATTTTTTATCATAATTATCTAGATAATTCTATGAGAATATCTAGATTTTTATTCTAAGGAGGTGGATGATTGGAGGTGGATGATTTTTCTAGAATTTGGACTAAGTTTTGGATCAACACATGATTAGCCCAATACTTAACTTGATCCAAATCAAGTTTACCTTTCAACAACATGCTAATTGAATTAAACTAACCACAAATTATTTTGATGACAGTTACGTTTTATTTTCTTTTCCAAAGTAACAAACTTCAGTTTCATTTGGGAATAATATATATTTAAATATATATTTAAAACTCATGAAAATTCATTTGATTAAGTAAGAACAATTTGTTTGTATGAACAATTTGTTTGTATGAACCAAGCGCTCGTGGTCGAGTGGCGCGAGGCGAATTCGTTGGTCCTAAGGGCCGCGGGTTCGATCCTCCCCCTCAGATATGCCCAAGTGTTTGGCCAGGTAATTGGGTATCTAATTCTCATAGTAACAAATGGGCTGCCTCGCGCCCCCCTGGGGTTGAGATCCCTCCATGTTAATCAAACAAAAAAAAAAAAAAAAAAAAACACCACTGTACGGCCTTGGCTCAACCCACCAAACAAAGTTTAACTCTTAACTGATAACTTTTGTCAATTGGTGTGTGGAAGTGATACAAAGATAGACAAATCCACTAAGCTTTGTAGAAGTTGTAGTTCTTGAGAAGGCAGTAACATTCCCAAACTTGAACTGTTGCAATGTACTCACAAACTAAGACCGGATTTTCAAATTCAAAATAGCATCCTAACAATTTGAGGAAGTTCCAAATTTTAGCAAAAAAAAAAAAAAAAAACAATTTGTTTGTATGAAATGAAATCGTCTTAGTTTATCGAGAATTTGTCACTTTCTTGATCTTTCTTGGTTTTGTAATCTTCTGCTTTGAGTATAAAGGGAAAAAAGCATGGTTGTCTGGTTGATTTACTGTTGTTCTTGTTTAAATAATGTTTTGGTAAATATATAAAAATGATACGGTCGTCGGGAGTTTTTTTTGCTGGTTTTGGGGAAATGGTCGGGGTACAATTTTAATGTGTTAATACGCATACATACCAATATATATATATATATATATATATATATATATATATTCATTTTAAAGGTGGAGAAAATTATATACCATCGGTGCATGTAATTGTTTTCTTTATCGCTAAAATAAATAAATCATTTGGTTTATTTTGATTTGACTTCATGCATATAAATTCATGTAAAGGGGATGAATTTGTATGATGCGTGTCATTTTTATTATATAGAATGTTAATATTTCTATACATAAGTTCGCCTAACAACCTTAACAATCGAACATGCATTGAGTCTATATCTAATCGATAAAGTTAATGAAGGTAATAAAAGGTAACTAGTCAATGTTTTAGGTAAGTAATAAGTACATGCAATCGTTTTTATTTTGAAACTACACGTAGTAACTATTTCGGGATGATTAGACTATCGTCACGTTAAGCGTATGAAACGTTAAAACTAAGAATTAATTAACTTGTAAAATGTATATATAGGTGGTGAATCTACAGGCAGAAGTTTCTTACTTACAAGCCCATTTGGCATCCCTAGAGCTACCTCAGCCGCAAACACGACCACCGCCTCTAACGCAACCACAACCGCTCTTCTTCACTCCGCCTCCGCCTCTTTCCATAACAGATTTGCCTGCATCAGTCTCACCATACGATTTAGCCTCTATAGTCGATCCACCGACGTCGTGGGCTACACAACAACGAAGATTCGTTGATCCACGTAACCAATACGGTGGGTCATCATCATCTTCTTCAGCTGCCGTGGGGCTCGGTGGTGGAAACAGTGATCTTCAAGCATTAGCACATGAGCTCCTACATAGACAAGGATCTCCTCCACCTGCAGCTACCGACGGCTCGCCGTCTCGGTCCATGTCTAGATGAGTTTGGCTTTGATCAATATATCTGCTCTTTGTTATTAGGAAAATTAAATTACTACTCAATAAATTTAATTTTCTCGGAATATTATAAGGACCTATTGATTATAATTTTCTGACATTTACCTATAAAACTGTATTTCCTTTTTTCTCCAGTGAGTAATTCTTATGTTCCCTTAATTATAATTTATACTCATGCATTTAATCAGCCGCCGTGTATACCAATCTTCATATTTCGGCGTCGGGAATTTTCTCACAAGGCCCTTTCGCCACCATGGGCCTTATCCTTCCATTCTTATATGTCTTAATTTTCCACTAGGAAGATATACTTATGTTAAAATAACCAGGGTTCATTTCACATTTTTCGATTCAGCTGTCGTAGATTAAACCAAAATGTAAATTACACATAGCATAAGTCCGATTTCGAGATGTAATAACTAATAAGATGGCTCTGCTCTCTCTTTGTTGATGTTTATGACGAGCTTCTTACTCGTCCATGTCGTCCTACATATTATTGGGCCTGTGACATAGATTCTTAATGGGCTGGAAAAAGTTATGAGGCGTGCTGAAAGACTTCATCATTTATTATGGATTAAGCTTTAATCTATATATAATAGCAAACCTGTTTTTTCTAAGCCATGATGTCATCTTTTTATTATAGGAAAAAAAAAATCAAAACCTAAGGGTGAGAATGGTTTTGAGAATATAATCAAACGGATACAATTTTGTTTAAGATGAAGGGTATGACGCCATGACTCACATTAGCAATCGACGCCTCTATCACATCTCTTCAAAGGCGTCCCCAAAACAAATTGCAGAAATTATTTCCAAGGGTTGCATCCTTTCACAGACAACTTTATTGTTTAAAAGTTGTATCTCTTCAGAAGTTTATATATTGAAGCGGTTTTGCGAAGTTTACATATTATGAATCCAACGTAACGGGGAACGATAGGTTAGGGAAGCATCGGTGGTTTATCGACGCAGGATCTCTTCTTGTGGTTTCCGGTTAAAGGGATCAGTGTGGACATACCTTGCTCTGGCGATATATATTTCGATGTCAGAGTTGTTTACAAGCGGTATTTCATGTCTTTGTTTGAGACTCTGAGAAATTGTGTCGCTGTTGGAAGGAGGTTGAGTTTCGTGGGGATAACAAGGTATGTATTTCGAAGCTCCAGAATTTGAATCTATTGTCTTGACTGTTGATTCATGGAACTTGTCGGTATTGTAATAGGTTCTGTAATACATTCGTGTAACTTTTCATTTCAAAGCTCCGATGTGATGACGTGGCTCGGCTCAGCGATGAGCAACCACGACACTTCTACGGACGGGTTCGAAGGTGTCGGCAACGGAGAATGAAAGGACCGAGTGGTCGGAGCGGTGAGCAACTGTTTAGCGTTATTCTCCGGCAGCGTCAAAGATTTGAACGGAGTTACGGTCGTGAACAGGAAGTTACTTGGCGTAGAAGAAACAGAGGAGTTTCAGAGTTGGTTAAAGAGAGTAGACAGAGAGCTTCTCGGTACTCCGGCGACGGCGATTCAAGCGGATATCACGGTGTCGAAAGACGGTAATGGCACGGTTAAGACAATCGAAGAGGCGATCAAGAAAGCGCCGGAGCAAAGTAGCCGACGATTCGTCATCGACGTCAAGGCAGGAAGGTACGAAGAAGAAAATCTCAAGGTTGGTCAGAAAAAAACAAACTTAATGTTCATCCTAATGTGTATATCCATCGTGGGTTTTGTATGCAGATTCAATCATCTACGTTGCAATTCTATTAAGTAGATCAAAGTGTTGGGAGAAACATTGTGTATCCAAAAGGGTTGACTAATGGGTTTACAGTACAAGTTAGAAACTTTTAGCTGCTCATGGTTTTCTGATGACACTGACAGACAGACACACACTCCTTCCATTTGAGGTCAGATGCTCCTTTTTTTCCCCAAATTGCTTTGATCACTCTGTTTGAAGTGAAAATGATGAGAGAGTCTTCTGCGCAAGTTTAGATGGGAAGAACAAGTATTGGATGGTTTTGTTTGAAATTTCCAGATTCATCATATCACAACGTGGATATCGTGTGGTGTAATTGATCATTCAAGATTAATGGTACCTTTGAAACGTTGTAACTAAGCGTATATTATTGGGACATCCATAAAGAGGAAACCTCTGATGTTAGCTATATGACGATAAATGTTTTGGAATAGAATAAATATTCAAGAAGAAGCAAATGAGAAACAAGAGGAGAAGAAGGATAGAGCACGTGTAGTATAATTATGGAGTCGGAGTCGGAGCCAGCGAAAGAGGTTATCACCGTGATAGATAAGCATTGGGGTGAGAGATATAAGGTTGTTGTGGTCATGGCATGATGGTGTGGTTGTCAGAACGAGATCAGAGCTAAGGCGAGAAGAAAACAAAGGTGGAGAAGAGGAAGAAGAGCACAGTTCTGAGATTGGTTGTTGAGAGGAGGATTTCGTTGATATTTGAGTTAAAGAGAATATACACGTATTGATTTTTAAAATAGGATATGCCACGTAAACCATAGAAACTGACGTGACTGCCATCAGAGTTAAGACCTTGTGGTGAAGAACTTTCCTTCCTACGCAAGCATCAGATGCAGCAGCTCAACTCTGGGAGGTTCAACTGGTCTGTTGCAGCAATTTCAAGAGAACGTGGAAGGTTCATTTGTACGCCGATATGACTGAAATTTTGAATAGATGTACAGGACACTGCAGATTCATGATTCAACGGTGGGATTGAGAAGTGGACGGTCAGTTTGTTAGTTATTTGCATCTTTATGCAGTATAAAACAGTGTAATATGTCTAACGAACTTATTTTTACTTCTTAGTTAAGATTATTATTTTGTTTAATGTTTTCTGACTAAAACAATAAACTTTTAAAATCTATGCAGTTTAAAAAAAAAACATCTTTAGACAAAAAATTTAAAATTTTAAAACTTATAAAATTTTATGATAAAAAACATATTATTATAAAAGAAAGATTTGAAAATAAACTTCATCGATATCATCGATCTCATAAGTATCATGTCTTGGCTGTCTGTAAGCAGTTCCTTTTTAAGTTTGCTTTAATCGATGACTTTATGCCCTATGCTTCGTCCAGTTGGCCATACTAAATAGATATCATATTATAGAGTAGGATTCCACTCCGATTAATACCTTGGCGGTGAAATAGTAAAGACACAAGAGATGAATTAATTCTAATCTTTACATTTACAGAAAAAAAGTAAATATTTACTGTCGAAAAAATTGTCCCGTAGATTAAGAAATCTGTAAAGACTAAACAAAAAGTTAATATTCCTAATACTGAACACGAGCTTTTTATCATCTCAATCCGATATTCCTAATAAAAATGTATATCTATTTTTCAATAAAGTCAACAGTCAATTTATAGTTAATTTGTTACATACATTTTACATCTTTTTCTTATGTTACTGAATTTGTTGTTTTAAACTAATATATTCAGTGTTTAAATCAAAATAAAAAAATTATTTATTTATATGTATATAATTATTAAATATGTATATTCTATGAATATTGAATAATTTAGTTTTTAGTAAAGAATTTAACTGTCCGCGCGAATGCGTGGTTTTGTTCCTAGTTATATTAAACTCAAATTTAGAGTATATTTATATTTTTTACATAGTTTTATTTTACTTATAAGTACGTGACTCTTATACGATGTGAATAATGATATTTCAAGGATATAATGCTTCAGCCTTCAGCATATGATATCTAAAATATTTATATGATGATCATGATGGTCATCTGAAATAAAAACATTTTTTTAATAAGATTCTAAGAACTGTGAGGTTATAAATGTTTAAGAGCATGACCGGTTATTACAGTTTTAGTTCAACCGACAAAAAGTTCGTTTAACGAAAGAAAGAAAAAAAGATATGTGTGGAACTGACTGATTGTATTGGGAATGGAATGTCATCAGGCAGTATTATAAGTGAAAGTTTCAGCTTAAATAAACAAACTAACGGTATTCTTTGCGTTTAAAATCAAAATATGACGACGGAAAAATCTCTTAAGTATTATTTACAAAGTGATTTTCAAAAAAAAAAAGTTGCCTATGTGTAATACTTTGAAAGAAAATGAAATCAGTGTGATGATAACATGATTATTTTTAAATCGGTAAAACATAATTTAAACTTTGATTGTAAGTAAATTGATTTTAAACTTTAGCTATGTCGTTGGCGTAGGAAACCAATAGTTTTAGTATAAGTATATAAACCACTCGTGTACGTGAGATCCGTTAATCAATATAAATAACAAGCCAAATTAAGATAAGGTATAATATTATTTTGATAAAGGGATTAACAAAAAAAATTATTGGGAAAGCTATTAATTAACGTCGTCTATATTTATCATTGTTAATTTCATTTAGAGCTCACTTTGTGATTTATTATTTCGTTCAACAATAATAAATTTTAAACGAAAATCAAATGCAATCATTTTGTTCCATGAATCAAATTCTTAGATGATTAGAATAAAAATTTGCACTTCCCTATATGTTGGAGCTCCTTCCTCCAAACTATATTTATCAAGAAATTGAGATCACATTAAATATAAAAATGTACTTTTACCTCCATATTTGCATAGGTTGGATTTTACTATGTATCTTCGACTCTCACACTCTACGATAAAGGATAAATTCTTATTGTTATTGGATTTTGTTCTTTTTGTTTTTGATAATCTAGGTAATCTGGACATTCCGGAGGGAACCCGACTAGCGCCTAAGTACACCTTCGCATAAGGTATCCAGGAAGACGTCTGTTTCACCCCATTTTAATCGATGGTGGCCAGCGAAATTCGAATCCGGGTCCGTATTGGTTTTATTGGATTGTGTTCCCTCCCTACTATGTTATGTATCTAGATTCTTATAAACAAATGTTTGTTATAGTTATATTATTGTGATAGTCACTTGATAAATATTTTGTCATCTATTTTCGTTAAAATTGATATATCATAACCACAAAAATAACATGAAAATTTTACATAAACATTATGATATATATAGGTACTTCTTACTCTTTGAAGGAAATTTATCACCTTCTCTTCAATTAATCAATATAGTGATTAATATATAAAACACTCTGTGGAGTAATATTATAACCTTCAAACCAAACAACCGTTTTCTAAAACCAATAATTATTCATAACGGCTATAATCGTAATAATACATTTCTAACATAATTTACTGTTTCTCTCATTTTGTAATAAAAATTTATAGACCATGTAACAAATTAATAATGATAAATGATTAATAATTCTATAAAATTATATGTAATCCTATGATTACACTTTCGTTCATCCCTTTATATATATAACATGTATTTTACAGTTTAGAAATAGTATAAATATAATATTTTCCTAGATTTATAAATGTTATTTTTTTTTCACTTTGTAAATTTAATTTAGAAAGACAGAAAATTGAAAGTAACCTTGTAGGCTTGTACGTATTGTTTCTGTTAAAACATACTCCCTCTGTTTTATAATAAGTGTCATTCTAACATTTTTTTTTGTTACACAAAAAATGTCATTTCATCTGAAAATTAATTACAATTTGCATTGATTCTATAAATAATTTTATTTATCTAAAATACTATTGGTCAGAGAGGTGTAATTAATAACAACTTACATACTACCTCCGTTCCCGAAAGTAAGATGTTTTAGATTTTTTTCTTGTTCCAAAAAGATAGATTTTCTATATTGTTAAGGTACTTTTTTATACTTTTGAGGAACATTAATGGAGAATATTTGAATTGATTAAATTTCATTGGTGGAAAGTTATTGGAAAATGTATAATAAAGTAAAAAATAAATTAAATTATAAACATTTATTAAAATTCTTAATAAGCGTGCATACTCTAGAAAATTTTAACTTTCATGAACAGAGGGAGTATATTTCAGTCGTTTTCTTAATATGTGTGAAAAATGTCAAAGTGATATTTATTCGGAAACGGATGGAGTATTAATATATTTCTGAGCCAAAATATACTATTAGTAAGCAGATTAGGACTATAATTAATTAAATATTTAAAATACGTCGTGCTTTGATCTTTAAGGTGATGTTAATAGAATCGTTGACATTTTGGCACCAAGTTCTCGAGTCATATATTCGTTTCCAAAGATGATAAACGATAAATGATATTCTAAATAAATCACTGTCAATCACAGAACAACCTCGGTGTTGGTCCATTCTTATAAATCTTTTCCTTTTTTCATTTGGTACTCCCTCCTCCGTTTAATTAAGATAAACTTTTTTAAAAAAAAATTTGTTTTACAAAAATGTTTTCTATGAAAAAATGTTAACTTAAAAAAAAATTAGTTGACTTTATTGAATTACTATTGGTTAAAACTTATTGAAAATTAAAAAGTATAGACAACGATACATTTATTATGATAGTTTAATGTTTCTTAATATGTGTAAAAATATTAAAAGTCTATCTTTATGAAACGGAGGAAGTATATACTTTTATTTGAATTGAATGTTAAATTGAATTCAAAAAAACCTTATTACATCCTAGTGCTTCCTGTTTTACTTTCTTCTATACAAAACTGTCAATGCAAAATTTATTAATTTTATGCAAAATTTATTTTTCTATTGATTGAAATATGGTTAGGTGTTTAGATAATAGTGTTTTTTTATAGGAAATGTACAAAATTAATTGTTTCTTTAATCCGTGTGCCGAAACCTAAAACGACACTTATAATGAAACAGAGGGAGTAATTCACTTCTATAACTTCTTATTCATTTGATATATTTTCAATAATAATTTGGTTTGTTTGGAGCAAGACGAGAACAATGTCTTATATTTTACGTAGATATAAATTAAAAGCGAAGTCGCCAGTAAACTCTTAAGATAATATGAAAAGATGTGCAAGCTTTACGAACGATGTCGAAGTGATGACAATACCAACTTGATTAGGTAGTAGATTACCAAAAAAACGTGATTAGGTAGTAGGAGTACTGTATAATAGAGGTAGGAAAATTAAATATAATAATTTCCTGATATAGATAATAAAATGCACGATAATGTCATTGTCATTCTTCAGCACTAATAAACATTAAAAAATAATAGTCTATTGCGAGTTTAATATACTAAAAATTCGATCGTTATATGTCTTCAAACTAGGTTTCTCAAAAAAAAAAACAAACTTCATATATTAAAATAGTATATACCATCAATTGCGTAATACATTTAAAGAAATTGGGTGCCAACAAAAATGCATCGAGCCATCGAGCTATGTTTTGTTTTTATCTAAACTGTCATCCTTATCTCTCACTTAAATGAAACTTTAATCAGCCATTATTAGCATCAATGTTCCTGTTGAGAATGTATTGAGAAAATTAGTTAATTCTTCTTATAATATCTACAAAATTTATGGGATTAAGATCAATAAAATTATGAACTTTCCAGCAACAAAAATATCAAACTTTCTTTTAAAAATGCGTTTAACATTTTGTACTTTTAATTATATCTATATATTAATACAAACCAATAGGTTACAAAATTGGCTCATCAACTACATGTTAGAGATTTCGTTTATATTAAAAGTGAGGAGCTACATCTTAAACATCTATGGCCTCAATTTAGGACTATTCATTTGATATTACAATTAACAAAAGTAACCAGTGATCCGTTCAATCTGACTTTACAAATACCAAGCATGCACCTATATATTTGTATGTTTTTATATGCATGGTTAAATTTGTTTATAGAGTTTATTTAAACTTAATGACTGTAAACTGATTATATAATCTATCTATTTCAAATTATATGTCGTTCTAGGTTTTTCACGTCAATTACGAATTTTGTTAAATATTTAGTTTTACACTTATTTAACTATTATAATTATATTATTTTTATTTTTATTATTCTTAATTTATGTAAATGTAAAAGAAATAAATAAATTATATAAATTTCATTAAAATTCTAAAATGACACTTATTTTGTGATGAAGTTTTATTTTACAACCGTATTTAATATGAAACGAAATGAGTAATAAGTTTTTGAAAGATATAGGCAAAGTAGATAACAAGTTTTAGATGCCTCAATTTAACAAAAGCAATCTTTTTAGAGATGTAGAAAAGGAAGAGGAAATACAAGTGAGATACACCATAAATGAGCATATGCAATTCACTGAGCTAAAAGATTACACACAGAACCGTCCAAATATCTAGTAATTCTCAAATATCTCGATATCTACACAAATGGTTACATAACATGTTAATTGAGCTTTAGAGCATGATTATCGGGTGAACCCCGTTTTGGGTTTTTAAATTTTTATTTTATTTTATTTATTTTTGTTTTATCTGATTTAAAAGAAAATTAAAATTGCACCAATCGCGGGCCGCCATGTATCGGTGAGGCCCGCAAACAGTGCAAAAAAACCATCGCAAACGGTCGTCAACTCACACCTTCTTTCACCGGTTTTTAAAAAATTGGTGAAGCCCACGCACACTTTTTTACCTAAGAACCCTTTTTGCATCTGGCCTTAATGCTGCTCTTACTGAGTTACTATGATCTAGCTAAGTGTATTAATGGTTGCAGATTTTGTAATTAGTTTTTAGATATCGTAACATGGGTTTCAGAGCCACATGCCCCCTCCTAATTGGATCTCAAATGAAGACAAATGAAGTGAGATGCCACTGGCTAGTCGTCCACCCACCCTAGTCGGGTCGGGTGTCAGCGGGATCCGCGGGGGGTGGGGGATGGGTGGGAAAGGGAAGAATCACGCCCATACGTCCTGGTTTCAGATTCAACCTACATCTCTCTCTTCTTCCCATGCGGTCAACACACACATTAAACTCTCTCTCGGATTACTAGTATTGCTAATTAGCAATCGCACTGGCAATATAAGAATTCAAAATTTTTATTTAACTTAATACTATATGATATATTACCACCAGAAATTTCCATATTCCATCTAAACTTCCGATCAAATACAAGAAAATGAGTAAGATATTGAGGGAAAAAAACTTCCTGCAAACCCGCCACCATTTTTCCGTTGCCTTTGTAATGTCGATTATAAAACTCATTGCATCCATCCGATTAAGATTACTCTCGGAATGACTTTGTGAGACAATTGTAACAAAAAAAGCAATACGAATAGGATATTGTCCGTAGAGTACATAAAATCTCGAACGTTAGAATTTAAAATGTGTAACTATATAAAAAGTTGCTATATACACTGAGGATTAATTTCCGCAATGTTGTTCTCCAATCATCATATCTACAATTCCTTCTTTTATCATATTGTCTGAATATTTGTTTTATATATCGTGTATATAACAGGGGACGAAGAAGAAAACAAGAGGAAATGACCTTTTGGTATACATTATGAAACTTGTAAGTAGGGCTGTTCAATATGGCAAAACCAAACCGTACCGAACCAAACCGAACCGAAATAGATAATATGGTTTGGATTTGGTATATACCATACAAACCGAATGTATATGATTTTTAAAAAAACGTAGGATTTGGATATGGTTCGGTATATAACCGATAAAACCGAATAAACCGAATAAAACCGATCAAAAAATAGAAACATGTAAATATGTATATATTTTATAACAACATATGAAAATCATAAGTTAATTTTTTTGCTAATAACTATTACCATATTTTTTACAGTAATAAAATAGTCCTGATTTGTAAAACACTTGAACTATAATTAAATAACAATTCATCGCAAACATGCTTCTTATTTTCTTAGTCTTCTTTTGATCTTTTTGCTTTAATTTAGCATTGACTAAATTGAAATAAAGATTATAAATTTGATGATAACAATTAGTGGAAATTCTTCACAATTT
>NC_027751.1:3876789-3904525 GCF_000695525.1 Brassica oleracea var. oleracea
AACATTTTTTATTTTTGTTCTTTTATTTAAACTTATAACATTTTTTAATAAATGAATGTGTTGACAACAAGACTCTAAAATTCATATAATATGATCCCAAAATAAAGAATTATGTTTTTTGGTATAAAACCGAATAAACCGAAAACTGACGGTATATAAACCGAACCGAACCGAAGTAAATATGGATTTAGAATGGTAGTTATATTTTACTAACTGAAATACCGAAAAACCGAAAAAACCGAACCGAAACCGAACCGATATCCGGATTGAACACCCCTACTTGTAAGGGACGTGTATAGTGGAGTATTATTTATATGTTCGTAATTTAATGTGTGGAAGCCGGATTATTAAAAAATAATCCGACACAATTAATGAATCACATAAAATTATAAAACTGTCGACAGTAAATTTAACAAACTTCAACTACATAAATTTAGTATTGACAATAAATTTAAAACTGATTATTATACTAAACACTTTATCCACTTCATAAAAGCATGGACGAATCATAACCAGAATCCTATGCTTTCTTTATAGGTATGTAAACAGCAATTCCATCTTATTTTATACTACCTCTGTTCTCGAAACTAAGATTTTCTAGAGATTTTACGCTTATTAAAAATATAATAAATGTTTACAGTTTAATTTATTATTTATTTTTCTATACATTTTCTAATTATTCTCCACCAATTAAATCTAATAAATTCAAATATTTGTAATTACTGTTTTTTAAAGTATAAAAAATTACTTTAAAAATATATAAAATCTATCTTTGTGAAACAAAAAGAAAATCTAGAAAATCTTATTTCCGGGAACGAAAGGAGTACGACTTTTATTAATAATACATACTCCCTCCGTTTCTAAATGTAAGTTGTTTTAGCAAAAATAGTTTGTTTCATAATATAAGTAGTTTACATAGTTTAATGCATCTTTTTCATTTATTGGATATTGTGTGACCAATGAAATAATGTTAGGTTTTTAATAATTGGTTGAATTAATTGGTTAAATGATATATTCTTTTAAATAACAATTTTCTAAATATTCGTGATTTTAAGCAAAACTATTTACAATAGAAAACGGAGGGAGTACTTGTTTGTTCAGGTTTTGAATAAAAAAAAGTGTATAGATAAAAATACTCAAGACAAATAAAATGGAAAACAAGAAACTAGAAAGTAATGAGAAGTGGCACTGTCAAACACTTTTTGACATGTCTTGTCCGGAGAATGTTTACTTGAGTGGCCGTGTGAGCAAGAAAACAACTGAAGTTGCATATGTGGGGAAATTTATATATACTTTTTGACATATTTAAGGTAATTATTAGAGCAGTGAATTTTCATGCTAAAATCACCCGTTGATGACCTGAAATATTCCGATCGTGACGTGAAAGCCACCTTTCGAGTTGCAGGCATGTCCCTGAATGAGTCAATGTTTATAGGGAAGTGATTTAACATTAATGAATCATTCACGCGTGTCAGCTTCTCCACGTGCGAGTGTGAGCTGGTTTTCGCTGGCTGGTCTTGTAACGTGAAGGCATCGCAACCGACGGGGACAAACATCCAACGGCGTCTGACGCGCTTGTCATCTTCTCTTTCCCTCCACTTCTTGTCTCTTTAGTCTTTCTCAAGTTTTGCGAATTACGAGCTTGAATCTACCCTCATCGAGCGAACCATACACAATTAATCCTTTCAGCAATATCTGAATATGATAGTAATACTACTACTTTGCTAGTATATGTTAAAAAGCCAAAAAAAAAATCGGCTGAAAATAAAGAAACTCAAGTCAGTTTTTCTTGAACCGTCTACTCAGTAATAAGTAACTTTCAGAATGATGGAATAATTTCAGAATATCAGAGTTTATGGACTCTAGAATTTAACGTTTCACACATTCCTTTTGGTAAAATGTATTTTCTCGTTTAGTTATGTTTTTAATCTTCAAATTGTTTCAATATTATTCAGTGTTACTCATCAAACCATTACTAAAATATGTTTTTATGTCCTAATTGATTTCTTTATACATATATTTTATGATAATAGTAGAGATATGCAAGGGCGGACAGCGAATGAGTGAAATTTTAGCTGATGTTGAATGATTAGCTACCAATGCAATCGTGTAATTAAACACACAGTATAATAATATATGGACATAATTATTGACTTACATGTAGTTTTTTCAGAAAAAAAATGATTTCTATCATCGTTATTTCGTGGATAATAATCTGATTGATAATATATCCTGGATAATAACATATAAGTATACAATCCAACGACAATAACATCTCTTCTTTACATTCTCAGCTTGTTTTTGCCATTTCAACTCGTAATTATTTATCACTAACTTTCATGTACCTTAATTAACTAATCTTAACGTATATGTTGCGGCACATGTATCATGTTAAAAGATATTTGCAGGTCAAAAACATTTATTTGTGAGGAAAAGAAAACAGCTATTATTTTTTTCTACAATTAGAGATTTCCAATCCAACTCTATTTTTCACTCTAAAATAAAATTTAGAGTAAAAATATTCAAATGATACTCTATTTCTCACTCTATAATGAAGTGAAAAATATGTTTACTCCAGATATAGAATAACTTGTTTTTTTTTGTTCATCTCTATTTCCTACTCTAAAATAGAGTATTATTAGAGCAAACTCAAACTTTATTATAGAGTTATTTTATTTTAGATTAAAAAGTAATGTAAATCATTGGAGATGGTTTTAACCTCTACCAGATTATAAGTATTTTAAAGGAGCCATTTCTTAACGCTTGTTTGAAATTTCTATGTCAAGGCAGATCAAAATTTTCAATTAATCATACGTAAGTAAACACAAAATGAATACTTGATTCTTCACATCATGTACGTAGTTTTATTTTGTTTGAACTAGTGACTGCTAAAAATGATATATAATCATATCAGGAATATATATATATATATATATAAGTGTTTGGCTTATTCTACCTTCTTATTGTATTGGAGACTATAAATTTCTCCGTTGCTCTTTACGTAATTTGATTGTGCGTATATAGATACAATTCTTATTTTCTTATGTTCTACCGTTACATTTACAAACGTAATAGAAAAAAGGAAGAAAAAAGACTCGTGAAGGTTAGCTACAAAATTAGATCTCGTGAATTGATAAATGTAATTAAAGACCGTACATTAGGGCGTGTACCAGCTATAAAATCATACATATATATAGCATCAGTTTTTTTTTGAAAATTCGAGATTGACTCGTGCGCTTTAATTTGTGTGTCCATTATAATCTTCGATATAATTCCACGCATCCATGGACTGCATATCTAGTAAACATCATCCAATATTTTTCACGGAACTATTTTGTTAAATTTAATTTTTCCTTATTTTTCAATCAAGAGAGACAAACACACAACTGAAAATTATTACACAACATGAAAAATTGGACCCCACAAAGTGACACAGTAGGTAGGACCCACAAACCGCCATGAGGCATGCTGTCTATCTAAAGTCTAAACCAAACTAAACCCATCTTCCATCTGAATACTTTCTTACCCTTAACCTCTCAGACCTAACCCTAAATCCATCTCTCTCCTCTCTCCCTCTTTTTCTCACAAGCTTCATCTTCATGTTTTACTAGTTCAGCTCCAGTTTCATTGTACATGTACATGACCTTGTATCTCTTTTCTTTTGCTCTTCTTCAAAATTTTCAGTCTTCTTCCCCTTGATTAATTGTATATCCATACTCAAGCTAAGCTACTGGTTTTGGTTTGAGCGAAAGAGAAAAAGGAGATTAATTAACTAGGGTTTTTAAATTGTTTGTCTTTTCACTCAAGAAATGGATCAAGTCTCTCGCTCTCTTCCTTTTCTCTCAAGAGATCTTCATCTTCACCCACACCATCAGTTTCAGCATCAGCAGCAACTCCACGAGATCGACCAGCACCGAATCAGCGGCCTAAAACGCGACCGAGACACTGAGATCGATCCAAACGAGCACTCTCCAGCCGGTAAAGATCAAAACACTCCCGGCTCCGGCGGAGAAAGCGGCGGTGGAGGAGGAGGAGATAATCAAATCACGAGAAGACCACGTGGCAGACCAGCTGGATCCAAGAACAAACCAAAACCACCAATCATCGTCACGAGAGACAGCGCGAACGCTCTCAAATCCCATGTGATGGAAGTAGCCAACGGATGTGACGTCATGGAAAGCGTCACGGTCTTCGCTCGCCGTCGCCAACGCGGTGTATGCGTTTTGAGCGGAAACGGCGCCGTTACTAACGTTACCATAAGACAACCAGCTTCGGTACCTGGTGGTGGCTCGTCTGTGGTTAACTTGCACGGACGCTTCGAGATTCTTTCTCTCTCGGGATCTTTCCTCCCTCCTCCAGCTCCACCCGCTGCTTCCGGTCTAACGATTTACTTAGCCGGTGGTCAGGGACAAGTAGTTGGAGGGAGCGTGGTGGGACCACTCATGGCTTCGGGACCTGTGGTGATTATGGCCGCTTCGTTTGGGAACGCTGCGTATGAGAGGTTGCCTTTAGAGGAAGAAGATCAGGAAGAGCAGCAAACGTCTGGAGCGGTTGTTAAAAATAATAATATCGATGGAAACGCAACGATGGGTGGTGGGACGCAAACGCAGCAGCAGCAGCAACAGTTGATGCAAGATCCGACGTCGTTTATTCAAGGGTTGCAACCAAATCTTATGAGTTCATCTGTTCAATTGCCAGGCGAAGCTTATTGGGGAACTCCGAGACCATCTTTCTAATTCGCCACAAAAAATAATGATACGTTTCTTCGTTTTTCAAATTTAATATATCTTCTGTTAAATTTTAATTTTATTTTCTAAAAGATAATTGTAGCCTTTTATGAAGATTTGGGGTACGTATGGAATCGACGAGAACCGTTTTGGTCATGAGAATGGTCGATCGATCTTTTAGGTTTGCGAGGGGAGTTTGTGTGTCTGCGTTGACTATGAAAAAATAATAAATTGGTTCCAAGATTTTATCCATGTGTTAGTGATAACTAAGCTTTGCGTATATGTTAATTATAGTGCATATATACGCTTATTGAAATGTTTATATATAACGCTCAACGAGTACACCCAAGAAAAAGTTACATGTTACTAACCATGTCAATTTTTTTTGTTGTATATTAGGTCAAATATATGTTTTTATCCCGTTACTTATTAAAGTCTAAATCCATTCCCGAAAAATTCACATTGTTCGTATGTTATTATTTTTCTGTGTTAAAGATTTATTAACAGTGGTTATTTGTATTTAGTATCAACGGCTATAAAATAAAATTATACTAGTTGTAAGGTAGAAGATAGATGGTGAGGCAAGAGGAATAAAAGAAAAAGGAGAAAAGGATGATTGTTCCGAGGTTGGTAAGATAATGGTGAGGCAAGAGGCATAATGACAAGAACAAGACTTGGGAACAAGGTGATTGCATTTGGCGGATACTTAATTGTATTTACACATTTACACGAAAATCCTTAGATATGTACATTTATATAAGTAGTTTCCTGATATTAAGAAACTAATCAAATTGTACAGTATATGACTGTTATGTTATTTTTTAAGTAAGAAAAGGGTCGAGTAGGAAAATGATGGTTGCATCGACTAGCTCACTTGATCACTGCATATACTATATACTATCACATACTGTACATATTATGGAAGAACATAATTTATGTGTGTAGGGTTTGTTTTGTAAGTAGATAGAGAAGAGAAGAAGAGCATTGGATGTAGCACCAACGCACGTGCGTGTCTCTGAGAAGGAAAAGTTCCTTTACGAGGAGATGAGTGAAGTGAGAGTTCCTTACTTCCAAAGCCACCTCCCTTCCACACTTTCCCCGTCATCTCTTATCTGTCTCCCTTTTGCATTTACATCTCATCTCCTCTTTCACCTTTTTCTATAACCTATCGATCGCTCTCTTTTTTTTGCTGTCCGAACGATTACTATCAATCATATAATTATAACGACAAATATAAGTTGAACATAGCCTGCGCAATTATGTTTATGGTGGATGATATACATTCTTATATGTTGTCTATTAAGTGTCTTCTATCAATTTGATGTACCTTTTAAAAAAAAATGTTCCCTGGTTTTATTAGACGGTCAGAAATTTGAAACTTCAAATTTTTGTCGGCATTATGAGTTAGACATAAAATAGATTGTTTGACTTTCAAGTTCAGTGATTACACTACATACAAAACCCAAAATAAATCCACTATAACTGAAGTGGGTCTATCTACAATTCGATATATTATTTATTAGACATATTAGTTATGTTCGGATTCGTGTTTCTTGATTACATAACAGTTGTTTATCAACAAATGTGGTCATAGTTAGTAGTGCTTATGAACCAGATCATTCACTGATAATGTACCAAAAACTAGACTCCGTTTTTATTTTTCTTTCTGTGACGTTGTAAACGAATAAGATTCAGGTTTCCAAACTTTAAGTTGGGCTTATTAATCTTTGACTCGGTTAGGCCATAATATATTGAGCCTACAATCGGCTCATAAGGGAGTGTTCTGTTTTCTTAACGCTCTTACTGGATAGAGGTTAGTGTTAAACATTTCAAGAGTCTTTGATTGCAGAATCTTAATGTGTGTTATTATTAGACAATAGACACTATTATAGACCAAAAAATAGAATTGACTTTAAGAAAACGAAATTATGTGGAGCAGCCACGATGGACCGAATGTACATGAACGTGCATTGCATGAGCTTAATTATATGCACAAAACATATAATCAAAATTATAAACCATTGTTTTGCTCTAAAAAGTATTCGAGAAGGCTGCTAAGACAAAAGTTAGTCCATACTAATCTTTGTACGTGTCGATGACTTAAACTCCACGTGGCAGTATCGCAGAAGCTCTCTCGAGAGACAAAACAAGACCCTACGAAGGCTCTTTGTCTGAATATAATCCTCTGTCTCTAGTTCTTCATCCTCCGTCCATCTCTACCGCCGCTTCCTCCTCCTCATCGGAATCTCTCGTCATTATGCCGAGAAGCCTCTCAATCTCTTCACTTCTCCGTCCAACGATTCTCTCTTCGGTTACTATCATCGGAATCACTCACACTGTCGCCATCATCCTCGCCAACTGATTGCCAAAGCTCGGTGATTTGATTTGTTCTGAGAATTGAGTTCCGATTTTATAATTTGACGTTTGGTAAATTCTGTTACTGTGAGATGGCTGCTTTGAAAGGTTACGGCTTGTGTTCTATGGACTCTTTTATGCACTTCCCCTGTCCAAAGCCATTCCAGGCCTACAAGAGGTTAGTCATTTAGACTTAATTACTAGACATTACGACCTTAAACACCTCTTGTTCTATCTATCATGTTGCTCATAACGCAGAAAGAGCTCGAAATGGATCTCTCCAAAAGCAGCTGTGTTACCCAACTTCCACCTCCCTATGCGCAGCTTAGAGGTCAAAAACAGGTCTGTCTGATAGATAAATAAATAAATAAATAAATAAATAAAGACTTTTTAGATGAATCTAAAAAGCTCATGTTTGTTTTTGTGCTAATGCCAGGACCAACACAGATGACATCAAAGCCCTACGACTCATAACAGCCATCAAAACGCCTTACCTCCCCGACGGGAGATTCGACCTAGAAGCCTACGACGACCTCATCAACATCCAGATCCAAAACGGCGCGGAAGGCGTCATCGTCGTCGGCACGACCGGCGAAGGCCAGCTCATGAGCTGGGACGAGCACATCATGCTCATAGGCCACACCGTCAACTGCTTCGGCGCAAGCATCAAAGTCATCGGCAACACCGGAAGCAACTCCACCAGAGAAGCCATCCACGCCACCGAGCAGGGGTTCGCCGTCGGGATGCACGCCGCCCTCCACATCAACCCTTACTACGGCAAAACATCTATCGACGGTATGATCGCCCATTTTCAGTCCGTTCTCCATATGGGGCCCACGATTATCTACAACGTCCCCGGCCGCACGGGGCAGGACATTCCGCCACGTGTCGTTTTCGAGCTTTCTAGGAGTTCTAATTTAGCTGGCGTGAAGGAGTGCGTCGGGAACGAGAGGGTCGAGGAGTATACGGAGAATGGGGTTTCTGTGTGGAGCGGGAACGATGACGAGTGTCATGACTCGAGGTGGGACTATGGAGCGACGGGGGTTATATCGGTTACGAGTAACTTGGTTCCTGGTTTGATGAGGAAGCTGGTGTTTGAAGGGAAGAACTCGGAGTTGAACGAGAAGCTAAGGCCGTTGATGGGGTGGCTGTTCCGGGAGCCGAACCCGATTGGGCTCAACACTGCTTTGGCCCAGCTCGGTGTGGCGAGGCCCGTTTTCAGGTTGCCGTATGTTCCGTTGCCTTTGGCTAAGAGGGTTGAGTTTGTGAGGATGGTGGAGGAGATTGGGAGGGAGCATTTTGTTGGTGAGAGGGATGTCCAGGCTCTTGATGATGATGACTTTATCCTTATCGGTCGATATTAGCATATACTACTTTCTTGAATCTTTTGGTTAATTTGTTTGGTAATAATGAAGAAGGAAGAGATGGTTTTTATACTTTTTGGTTTATGTAGCTGATGAATGAAAACTCATTCATATGTTATGGTCTTGTTTTGGTGTAACATCCCGAGTTGTGATATGTGAAAAGGTGAGTTGTGATATGTGAAAAGGTTTAAGAGAATTGATTTGGCTACCTATGTCACCAAAGTTGACTTACCTTTTCTGTCACACATTCGTTTAGAACTCCAGAGTTAAGCATGCTTGGGCTGGAGTAGTGAAAGGATAAGTGACCTATCGGGAACGAGGACGTTGCGTTCTTTGAGAGGGGGTGAATTGTAACATCCCGAGTTGTGATATGTGAAAAGACTTAAGAGAATTGATTTGGCTACCTATGTCACCAAATTTGATTTACCTTTTCCGTCACACATTCGTTTAGAATTCCAGAGTTAAGCATGCTTGGGCTGAAGTAGTGAAAGGATGGGTGACCTATCGGGAAGTGATTCGTGATACCGTGCGAGTGAGGCCAAAGGACGGGGAAAGGTCGGGTGGTGATTGCAGGGTCAGTAAACAATGATTCCGTGCCTTGGAAAATTAACGGACCAACCGTCAGACAGGATGAGGCCTACGGGCCGAGAGAGCAGGCGTGGGTGGCCCATTAGCTGTGGGCGGTCGGGGCGTTATAAGTGAAAAATTTGGACCATTTCTCGATTTGTGCGTGACATCCTTGCGCATGGGCCATGCTAATCTTCTCTGTATCGTTCCAATTTTATAGGATGTCGTGGGGCGTTATAAGTGGTATCAGAGCTGGTTAGCATTTCAGTTCTGACCTGAGAGGCGTCTTGAGATCTGTCGTGGGGCGCAACGAGGACGTTGCGTTCTTTGAGAGGAGGTGAATTGTAACATCCCGAGTTGTGATATGTGAAAAGACTTAAGAAAATTGATTTGACTACCTATGTCACCAAGGTTGACTTACCTTTTCCGTCACACATTCGTTTAGAACTCCACAGTTAAGCATGGTTGGGCTGGAGTAGTGAAAGGATGGGTGACCTATCGGGAAGTGATTCACGATACCTTGCGAATGAGGCCAAAGCACGGAGAAAGGTCGGGTGGTGATTGCAGGGTCAGTAAACAATGATTCCGTGCTTTGAAAAATTAACGGACCAACCGTCAGACAGTATGGGACTCACAGACCGAGAGAGCGGACGTGAGTGGCCCATTAGCTGTGGGCGGTCGGGGCATTATATTTGGATTATGAGAACTTGTGATATGCTTTTATTTGCTCTGTTTTTAAATTGTTGGATGGAAACGGCATGCTTGTTTGGTTCTATTGGTTGAAACGGCATGGCGTTGCCATCTTGCGATCTTGGAGCGGTAACAGCATCCCCATGTGAAAATCATTTAATTTTAATATTAACAATTATTTTTCAAGCCATACGGTCTTTGTTAAGATTGACATGTTGAGTAGAAGGTAGCAAATTAGAAACCAACAGAAATATTAACTAAAAAGTAGATTAACCATTAACAAAAGCACACACATACAGAGATTACATATATTAAAAAGATGAATATAAACATATATTCAAAAAGAGATGACAAGGAGATGAAACTATAAAAAAGAAACCAATAAATTAGATGTATACCCCAATGAGACTAAACCCTTGATTGTAACTTATAAGACCCACTTAGATAATAAGACTTTGGTGTGTGTTTAGGGCCCTTAGATTTATTATTATTGACCCACTAAAGAAAGAAGCAGAAGAATATGATCTTAGTGCTTGTTGATGGTAAGGTTGTTGTTTATGGAACATGTGAAACTTTTTTGGTCTGAAGCTGAGAGAAGAGAGCTTTGTTTTCTTGGTGAAGAAGAAGAGCTTTCTTCTTGAGTTTCTCATTCTCTTGTATGATGTATTGGTTCTCCATGTAAAGCCTTATATTTTTCATCTCCATCTCCTTTTCCTTCCTCCACATCCTTCTCCTCCTGGAAAAGTAAAAAATAAAGCACTTAAACACAATAGTGACTTCATTATAGAGTTGATTATAGATAGTGTGTGATGATGGAGATCGAAACCTGGATAGGCGAGGGATACGAACGTGGGTTTGTGTTTTGAGGTACAAAACTAATCTCGTGGGTGTGTCTGAGAATGGTCGTGAAGAACTCAAACACATCTTTGGAGATTCAAGAGAGAGAGACAAGAAGAAGTGAGAAGTGTTTGGGTAGCTGGAGAGATGGATATAGAGAGGCGTTATATAGATGAAAGTTTTTTGCATTTTTTTGGAGAGAGAAGAGAGAGAGAGAGGCTTCTTTTGAAGGTAATGATGGCAAAAGAAGAATCATCATTACAAAGGGACAGGGAGAAGATGAAGTTGAATTTTTTTTTGAAGATGAATGAAGAAGAACAAGTAAACAAAAATAGTCTCTATGTCTACTATTTTTTTCTTTTTTATTTTAGAGTGATTGATTAGTTAATTGTGTACTATTTAGAAGAATTTAGGATGTTTCCTAAAAAGCTCAAACTCACCGTTAAGAGGTACACACGACTAAACAAACTATTGTTATTGATTTGTTTGTTTGCATGTTTTGTCCACTTAATCACATGGTTGATGGGTCTATGTGACAGTTAGTCAAATCTGTGAATCATTTGGCTATTCGTACATTAACAACTATTGTTTCCATATATATAGTATATATATTTTTGAATGAATAAATCACTAGTACAAGCAAATATTTATCAGATATGGACAATTACAATTATTAGTTAATACCACCAGTACTATAACTCACATTCGAGACCAGGCTCGACTCTTGTTCCAACCTAATGAGTTCATACATTATTTTCACCGTTACACAATTACTTTTACTTCAATACCGTTACACATTTACTAAACAATAAACTGGTTATTATATCATCTATGTGACTTATCTTTGATTTTTAATAATAGTTCTTGAGTTTTATGAAGCGATTTGGCAGATTTTTTTGACTGGAAAAAGGGTCAAATCATGATTAGTTGGGGAGGCAAAGAAGTCAAAAAGGTTAAGAGTACGTGAAAACCTCGATCTTCCTCACAAGTACAATTGTTTCTCTTTGCTTAAAACCTTTTTAATCATCAAGTCTTTGTCTCAATTTTTTTTTGCCTTTTTCACGAAGGAAAAAGATTACGTACAAGAGCCTCCAAGGTAGATATTGTTAATCCAGTCAGAATTTTCAACTCTATTGAAAGTCATATCTAATGATGGTTAATCACCGTTAAATATGCACAACAAGACTTACGTTCTAAAGTTTTATTTAATTTACTCCTACTCATTGTGGTCGCCAGTTAGACTCTTTTTTTTTCGTAGATTAAAATATTCATTCTACGATAATAACATAAAATCTGCTTACAACATGTGTTAGGCAATCGTGTATATCTTCTTTAGTTCCTTATATCCTCTTATAATTAATACGTACAATTCTCCAGTATGTTTCATTCTCTAACCCTTAAATCAAAAGGGTACTTTTATAATTAAAATCCTAACCAAATCTGTTCCAAAAGAGACTAAAGCTCATATGATTTGACGGGGAAGATAATGCAAAAAGGTAACAAGAGGGAATCATGGTTCACGATGGGTCACGTGAGGTAGGGAGCTTGGGTTTTAAAAAATGGTTCTGAAACATCGAAATAAGAGGAGAAAAGTGTGAAATGAATGCAACCGAATCGGGTGCAGTGACTTTTATTTAACACATACAAATGTAAATGTATGTTTTGTCTTGCGTAGTAAGTAGTAGTAGTGACTAGTGAGTGGGGAAAAAGTCATGAGAGTACTCGAGTAGGAGTAGAAGCAAAAGCCAAAACACATTAAATTTAGAAAACGAAACCACCGATTTGGCTTCTTCTTCTCATAATCATCACACCCATTTGCCGTATTAACACCCGTTCCCCACTCGACGACGATAGATTCATCAACCATCATCATTGTGCATATTGATTTTTGTGGGCTATTTTCTTTTTAATGCTCAAACCCAAGTTCCACATACCACATGCACATATGCCCAATCCCCTTCCTTGGAGTGGCCCAATCAATAACTTTATTTTACAAACTATAATTTCTCTTCTTTTTTTTTACCAGCGACTTATAAATAAGCCATATCAAAATTCTCTAAAACCTAGTTAAAAATAAGAAAAAAAAGAAACACTAAAAAGCTAAATTTCATAATATTCAATAAGAATATCAAGCTAGACATTGACAAAAAAAAACTCTACTCATTACATGTATTGATGATGATATACAAGGAGAAAAAAAAGAAAGAAAGAAAAGGACTAGGAGGACCACTACAAAAAGATGTACTCATTTCTTGTATTGATATTTCAAATTGAAACTCAAAATGCAAAGACAAATTAAGTAATAAGAGAGAATCAATGGAACTGGAGGAGATAGTCAACACCGAAATGAAAACCTTCTCCATCCACGCTTCAATACAAAGTCTTCAAAACTTGTTATCATTTTGTTATACTCTATTATTATTATGACTATCATCTCTACCATTATTGTTTATATATATAGCCATCTTTTAAAGTAAGTTACTGCTTTCATAATGATGAAAATTGTAGTAAAAGGGAGATTCTCCTCCTCTCCTCAATCCTCACTATCAACACCTCTCTTTTTTTTTTAACTTTCAGATTATCAATTGATGATTCCTCTGACTTGGTTCTTTCTTCATCTGTCTATATTGTTAGCCCCATCTCTAGCTTAGCCATCTCCTTTCCCCTTCGTTCCATCGTTGCTATCATTGCATTACATTATAAAGAAACTTTGTCCTGATATATAGACATTTCACAAAAAAAAAAAATTGAATCAATTCGTTTAGATTCACGTTCCCACGTAAATTACAAGTCCCATGTTACAACCTTACCATTTGCCATGCCCTATCTACACAAACTTACTTCTAATGTACGAAATTAAACGAAAATGAGCCCACGAGTACGAAAACTAAACTAGGATGGAGATTTGGCAAGAGAGTGAAACTTAATGAATATGTTAAACCGAGAGCAAGGTCTTGTTGCTAAGGAGCTTTATCGTCTTCGTCCATGGTGTCCACCTGTTTTTGATTTTCATCAGCTTCGTGGCTTCCTTCACTATCCGAATCCAAAGAGTGTGCTCTCAGCTTGTCATCATTCATATCAGAACCCTCTGTGTCCGAGTCTGAGACAGGACCAAGTTTCTCCTTCACATGGTCATCATCATCTGTATCAGAACAACTCACTGTCTCAGAGTCGGAAGAAACCTTATCATGATTTATTTTTCCCTGTTCAATGATCCCCATTGTCTCCTCAACAGCGACTTGCTCAGCGTCAGCTTTCCTTGTAGTGTCCAGGACCTCAGGAACTGTCGGTTTAGTTTGACTCTCCCCTACTTGAGCGGCCACTTCCTTGATTCTTTGAGTCTGACTCTCTTCATCCTCTCTGCTTCTTTCGGCTTCGTTTTCTCCATGTACAGATGGAGCTGTGCTATAAGCCCAACTCCCAGCAACTTCAGAAGCTAGAAGATCTGACGTTCTTATAGTCCCTACTCCCTCTGTGTCTTGCGTATCTCTTCCATCGTTCAAGGGGTTGTTCCTTAACAAGAGAGCAGCTTCATCATTCTGATCACCTTCATGTACCTGAGTTTCAAAGTCTATTTGCATTGTATCACCAGCTGAAATGATTGACTTCCTCAGATGGTCATTTCCTGGACTCTGAGTTTCGTCAACTTGCTCTGTTCCTACAGGGTCTGTTCCCGAAGTGGGTGCTGTACCAACAACACCTATATCGGAACCAAACCCACCCTTGGAAACTTTGTCGGAGCTTGCATAATCAGCTTCTTGGGTGTTTTGGCCTTCTTGGCTCATGATCTCACAATCATGCTTCTGAGTAGCATCCGCATCTTCACAGGACGTATCAACAACTTCGTTTCTGTCAGACCTTTGCCCTGATGTGGAGGAGCTTGCCTTGGCAGCACAGTTCGTTGCTCTGACATCTTCCCGAGTATTATTACCTCTGATGAGACTTCTGTTTACTGGATTAAGATCAATATCTAATGAAATATTGTCACAATTTTCCTCATCTTCTAGAGTTCTCTGCATGTTCTTGAGCTGTTCCTGCTGCTTTGCAAACAGAGCTGAGATCTCCTCAGTCGTAGAATAAAATGCCCGCAACTGAGTTTCACTGCATGAAGATTCCGCGTGTCAATAAGCCAGACCAATCAAACTTGCGTAACAATGCATGCTAATAGTTTAAAGGCAACACAGTCAACAAGAAACTACCTTCTTACCAGGAAATCTAGACAAGCATAAAAACAGTACAGCAGCACTAAACATAAACTTACAAGTGAATAAAGGAGTATGCATGCGTTAAGTTTTTTTACCATTGACGTTTGAAGATCTACCATAATGTTGGTTATCCAACCAATCATATACAGAAAAAGTTGAGGCCTAAAGTAAATATCACGACGAGTGTAAATATCTTACCGGAGCATGATTCTTTCTCTTGCACCACGGTGTCTCTGTCTTTCAACGTCAAGATCTCGAAGAGCAGCACTTATCTCTAGTTCTAAGGCAGACACTTTTGCCCATGCTTCTTCTCGGGCTGCCTGCTAACGAAACAAAGAAAGTCTCAGCTTAAACATATAACTTCATGGAGACAACCTTACAAATCTCTAGCTACATGTACACGTTCTCTAAAGCAGCATATTATCATATTCTGTAACAGGGGGCAGAGGTCGGAAACAGAAGCATGTCGCTGATTTTAAACTGTGAAAAAAGAATTGAGGTAGATAAATCTATTTCCATTCTTACCTTTTCGTTCTCCAGATCCTTTTGCAGTCTTTTTATTTCCAGGTCTAGTTCTTCCATTTTCTGTTCAATATAGAAGTTTTTTGGCAACAAATGCAACCGTTAATACAGAAAGAAAAAGAGAGAAGAGAACTATGCAAAATAAGAGTAAAATTGCATTCAGGTTTTGTACTTTTTGTGCATTAGCAGAAGCAAGCTGCTCCTCGGAAAGTTGAGCTTCTAGCTGACGGTTTCTATTGTCAGAGTAGACCAGCTTCTGCCTCGTATCTTCCTATAAAATACCAACACACTTCTCAAATGACAAAAAAAAAGTGGAGAAAGGAGTTCAAGTTTTCTGTAGAATTTACTACAAAACATACCAATTTTGACATCAAAGTTTCCACTTGGGTGGACCTTTCTTTCTCTGTCTCCTGAATATTTGTCAAGTCAACTGTCTTATTCTGAGGCCATAATAATAAAGAGGAGTTAATTCACACAGCAAGTCTCAATTAATACCTTCATTTTGTTGATTACTTCTTGTTGTTCCCTCTCGTGTCTCATAGCAACATCAGAAAATCTGTTCAATTCTTCCTGAGCCTCAATTTGGCATTTATGTATCGCAGCTTTTATTTCAGCAGCGGCAGTTTCTCGTTCCTCTTTTCTTTGACTTCTCTCTTCATCCACCCCTGTCTTCAGTTCATCTATAGTTGCCTTTTGACTGAAAGGAACAGTTGAAGTTATCATGGGGCTACATATTTGCAATGCTCAGGCTTATAAACGCATAGCCACATATGAACAGGGAAAGAGTTTATACGACGATCAACCAGGGGAAAACACTTTATTTACCTTTTAATTATTTCATTTGCTTCACTGAGAGATTGCAAAGAACCGCTTAGTCTCTCGCCAAGGTCATCTATAGAATGCTTCTGTTCTGCGGATACTTTGTTGACCTGCGCCAGTTCTTTTTGCCTAGTATCTATTAGCTCACGCAGCTCAGTCAATTCATTCTGAAATGATTTTGCAACGGAGTCTTTCATCTGTTTTATTTCCTGCAGAATGCAAAGAAATATTAGTACAGATACTTAAATAATCCACAAATCACTTGAAGATCATACCATAGTTTTTATCTTCTGTCAACAACATTTAACCTTAAAAAACACCGCCCGCCATATCACAAATTCAAAGAAAAACTCAAACATACACTTTCATGAAGCTCCACAATTGCCCGGGACTCATTACGCAGAGTGTCAACGGTAAGCACTTGTGCTTCTAACTGTTTCCTCAGTTCCTGAGTACACCATTTAATTGTTTACATCAATGTTTATACAAATCACCAACATCTATTAACGGACAAACATACTGTGTTTGATCGCTGGAGGCTCTTAAAATCATCCAAAGATATTGGACCATCAGGACCACCAATCCCAATCCCCTTCGGCCTCTTAATTTCACAAGTTATATCCTCTTCACAGCAGAAAAAAAACACAGATCCAAAAGTGAGAAAACACGTGCTATACAATGGTGGAAAAAATGTCCTAATACGTTCCACTCCTAAGTCTATGCGAATGGCAAGTTGGGAACAAAAAAAAAAGGCCTGGACCCTGGACTACCTGCTTTTCTTTTTCTGCTCATGGAGGAAACCGCAGGATTGTTTCCAAGTATTTCGCGGTATACAAATGCAAAGGCCTTCTCTGAAAGAAAAGAAAGAAAAAAAAATGCAGCGGTCAAGTGTTATAGTCCTAAAAGCCACTGAGAATGCTTGAGAAAGAGATGTAAGTTACCATGGTCAGGAGGAGCAGCAAAAGATATGATGTCACCATGCTGAACCCTGACTTCAGGACCTTTCTTCTTCACTCTCTCCCAATTGAGAAACGTACCATTCGTGCTGCATCAAAGAGAGACGAACACACACACAAAAAAAATAAAGATTAAATCTTTAGTTCACTAACCTATAAAGCAGAAGAGGGGTTTTAGTTCACTAACCTAGTGTCTTCCAAGAAGACAGACGCATCACCGCCTGTGACCACCTTACGATGTATCTTACAGTGATTCCCACTTATAGCATTCGACTCAACCTGATAGCTCGCGTGACTCGGCAGCCGCCCGAAGCAATGCTCATCAGAATTCAAAAGTATGTTTATTCCCTAAAACCACATTAAATCACAAAATCAAAACTTAGAAGAGGAATCAATCACACTACAGTCCGAAACCTGGCGGCGTTTGCGAGCGTTATTCGAAATTGCGGTGAGGACGCCCCAGACGTTCGAGTCGTAGTTCTGCAGCGGCTGAGAGGCGATGTTAGCAGCGACGGAGACGATGAAGTCCTTGGAGTTCATCGACGGAGATGCAGAAGCGTCGTTTTGGCTACTATTGATCCGCGACGAAGCAGCAGCCGCAATCTTACCGTCCGCCGCAGTAGACGCCATTTAGGGTTACGGCGAAGGGAGAAAAAATGGCGGGGGTTTTGGAACCCTAACACTGATCAGGAGGAGCTTTTTATTCTCTGTAGTTTTGGGTGAAGCTTCTCGAGGAAGACGGACGTCTGAACGCCCTGTCGTTCGTTAAATAGAACCGAGGAATGAGCGTCGCTTTATATAGAAATAAACGATAGGGTTTGCGCTTTTAGAATGTAGAGACGATATGAGGGTCGTCAACGAGAAAAGGTGTCGGTGTCAAGACGGGCCTTCCGCTTTCTTTAATGAATATTACTGGCCACTGGGCCATACTTCTGCCAACTCCAGACAGTGTAGACCCTCGTATTGTACATGTGAAATTGCCGTTTTGTATAACCCTCGGTAGCCCTGGACAATCGAGTGATTTTGGATAGTTTCGGGTTCGGTTCGGATAGTAAATATAGGAACAAAAAAATACCCGGAAAAATTCGGTTTTCATTTGAATCCGGTTCAGGTTCGGATAATTTGGATAAAATATCAGTTATTTAGGGTAAAATTTCAAATAATTAGGATGATTCAGATAATTTGTTTGGATATTTCGGATTATTTTGGATATTTCGGATAAACTATCCGAATAGTTTCAGATACTTTCGGGTAGTTCGGATACTTTATAATAATTTAGTTATCATCAACTATTTTCAGATATTTTTAATAAAATTTTAAATTTAAAATATATATTTAGTTATGTTATATGTATATATAATTAATATTTTTATATATTCAGGTATCCGTTCGGTTCTCGGTTCGGTTCAATTATTTCGGATATAAAAATATATGAACCAATCGGATATTTGGGATTATTGGTCCGGTTCCGGTTTTGGATATTTCGATTCGATTCCGGTTATATTACCCGTACCTAATCCTCAAATCTGGAATATTCTCGTTGTTCATTTATGGAGTTAAGACAACAAAAATTAGCAAAAATAATAATTAAATCTAAAACTGGAAACTTTGCTTTATTCGTTGCTTCGCGGGTAAAGGGTAGTATAAGGTATCATTTGCTGGAGTGTTTAAGTTTAAATTAAAAACAAGACAAAATCTGAGTTCTGAAATAAGAAATTGGGGACATGAGATTCTTAATCACTAACTAAAATTTAAAAACCTTAAAGCACATTTAAATCAAACAATACAGAACATTTAATTATAAACAACTTATCTTTAACGTAGTGGTTGATCTTTAATCAATAACTAAAACTTAAAAACCCTAAAGCATATTTGAATCAAACAATACAGAACATTTAATTATAAACCACTTGTCTCTTAACATAGTGGTTGTTTGTGCCTACAAATTTCATTTCAGAAACCCATTTCAAAGTTTGAACTGGTGGCACATTGTATATTTGTATTGTTCCAATCTCTAAAATGTAAAAAGAAAAAAGTTTATAGAAGATAAATAACTGAAAAGGGGATCATTTCTGAACAGTCTAGTATCAGATAAACAGTGAAAGCAATAATGAAACTGTGATTAAATAAAAGATTTAAACCTCACTCTCTAATCCCAGGTTTAAGCTCAGCAACCATAACCACAAAAGCAAGTAGAACAAAAATAAATTAAAAAAGAACAAAAGCAGTGGCAGCTTGCGTAATTACGAGAATTTGAAAGATCAAAGAGACACTGAAACGGCTACAGCGACGAGCGTGACCAATGCGGTGAACAACGACGGCGAGCTCACCGCAACCGCCGCGTTAGCCGACTTGCTATTCGCTGAACCAACCGGCGAGTCCGAAGGAGAACTCTCCGGTGACTCGTCCGTCGGAGGTGCCGGCGGTGAAGCTGCGGTTGGCGAAGGACCTTCCGCCGGAGAAGGTGTCGGTGCAGTAACCGGAGCCGGCGCCGGCGCCGGAGAAGTGGCGTTTCCGAATAGCTCAGGAGGGAGGAGGACTTTATCCACCGAGAATATCACGACCGGAGTGGCGTCAAGCACCGTGTCGGCGAGTCTCGACGGAGCAATGCCGGTGTGGAGAACCACTTCGTCGCCGGAGGTCGACGTCGTGATATCGTATTTCCCGGCGCCGTTGGTGGCCAAAGTGGAGATTTTGTTTTTGTTAGTCTTCAAAGAGCCTTTGGGCTTGTACTCAGCGAGGGCGTGATACTCTAGGAGCGAGACCACCTCAGCTTGCGTGAGCTTCGTCAGATCCGGAACGTCGTCGTCTTTGAAAGCCTCATCGTTGGGCGCGAAAACCGTCAAGCCTTTCTCGATGGTGGACTCGTAGGTCTTGAGTACGCCGCTCGAGACGAGCAAACCGGCGAAGGTTTTGCAACCGGCTTTCTCGAGCAAACCGGTTAGGTTCGACACGGCGGCGGAAGGAGCGGGGGCGGTCAAGAGTCCCGGAGATATGATCGGAGCGTCGATCTCGAGGACGGAGATGTTGTAAGGGATCTGCTTGACGGACTTCGTGTAGGAGGAGTCGAGCTTGGAGCCTGAGGCGGCGGAGCCGAAGCCGACTTTGCCTCCCTTGAGGTCGGTGATGTTGACGAAGCCTAAGTTTCCGGGGGCGTTTCCGGTGGTTTGGTAGAGCGTGGTGGTAAGAACCGTGCCGTCGGAGATCTTGTGGAGTTTCTGGGGGTCGTAGTAGTCGAGGAGGACGAGGAGGCTCAGAGCGTTTTTGATGACGGAGAGCGGGTGTTTTCCGGCGAGGGAAGCCATCGCGCCGTTGTTGAGGACGAGGAGGGTGATCGTCGAGCGGCTGTTGATTTCGTCGGCGAGCTTGGTCTGAGAGAGGTAGCTGTTGAAGGAGGAGTACTCCGGGTTATCAGCGAGGATTTGGGTGATGTTGTGGCATCGTACGGTGGAAGCGAGGGCGAGGAGAGAGAAAGTGAGGGCGAGGAGAGAGAATGTCTGAGGCGCCGCCATGATGAGACGGTTGAGTTTCAGTGTAAGTGTGGAGAGCAGAGGAAGTGAGAAGACAGAGAGGAAGGATGAAAGTTAAATGAGGTGAAACCAATGGTTAAGTGTTACCGTGGTCAGGTTATATTTTAACTAGGGTTTAATTTATTCTTTATCAATGTGTGTTGTTTATAAGTAAGCTGGGTTGGATTGGGGCCATGTGCTTTTTCGGACAATAGCTGTAAGAAGAAAGAGGCCATTCCATTTAATTGTCCTTTTGTATTAAATTACCAAAATGGACTCTGGGCTTCTTCTTACACAGGTTGATATATTTAACACTTTAGTTAACTTTTTCTCAGTGAAAGAAAAAGTAATTAAATTATACCCTCTAATTAATCGATTGTGTAGGTCTGTATATGTACGTAGGAGTGGACGCGGTACTTGCTTTTTTAATATTTGTCTTACCTTGAACGAGTAATGAATTTTTCGATTTGTATTTGGCTTGTCGGAAACGAGTACTTGTTATTTCGAGTACTTGTCCAAAAATATGTTACTTGCAAGTTACTTGCATTGTTCGATTACTTGCTATTTACAAGTATTTATTAATTACATGTATATATTTTCAAGTTTCTAAAAATTACTTGATAGATAATATCTTACGATAGAAGGTTATGAAGTTTGTTTTATTTACTCGACTTGGTAAAAACACGAGAGTTATTTTAAATACAATATTTGCACCTAAAAAAAGAAAATGGAATTCGATAAGAAAGTATTGTTTACTTCTTACAACAAAGAAATATTTGTTTAGAGCTTTGATTTTATGGTTTAATTATCATTTTTAGTCGTAAAACAAGTAACAAGTAATATCAAGGTGATTCGTAACTTTTTTTGTGATACTTGTTACTTGCCTTGTACTTGCAAGTAGCAAAACTCAACGACTTGATACTTGATTTGGCAACGACGAGTACTTGAAAAAACGAGGCGAGTACGGGTCAAATAGCGGGTATAAGGCAAGTAACGAGTATTGGTGTCCAGCCCTATATATATGTGTTCACAATATATATTTTTTTTGAACAGATTTTTTTTTTTTTTTGAACAGAATGTGTTCACAATATTTAAATTTTGAAAATATGTATTAAAATAGTTTGTTGATTGGTGGCTTATTCATGATTCTAACCTGACTTTATTGTAGAATAAAAACATATAGAAAAATACATGATTAAATATATATATATATACAAGTCGGTGAGGGCCAATATTGAATCACTGCTTCCCATTAAAAGTTTTTTTTGAGCTGTTAAAGCAAATACTGTCCACATGTCTTCCATATATAATATCAACTGTGATTGTGTGATATTACTAAGCATTCAATCAAACATTTTTTTTTTATTTTCATATAAATAAAGTATTTTTCCTTGTTTCTTTGCTTATTATCAGAAAAGAATATTTTATAACTACAGTTGTTTCCATGTTGAGAAAAGTATTAGATGGGAAGACAATGTTAGAATTACATCCAACTGTTAAAACAATTTTTTGAACAATGTGCTGAAATGAAACATACAATGTGCGTTTTCTGAATTTGCCCAGAGATTTAGAGAATAACATCAAATGAGGCACACACCTTTAGGATCTGCGTGCTTGACGATCCAAGGGTGTTGCATGATCTTCGTAAGAGAGAGTCTTTTGGAAGGATCCTTTACAAGAAGCTGCAGAAAATCATAAGCAAAGTATGTTAATGACCTACAGAGTCCTTACGGGTAATGCTTTAGTTTAGGCCAACCTGACTGATTAGATTTCTAGCTTCCGCAGAGACATTTGGCGTAGGAGGAAAACTCAGATCGATCTTAACAATTCTGCATACCAATATGTATAAATAAGCTTCATCAGGAACTATAAGGTTTAACGTTCTTCTGTGATATCTACAATTCTCTTACCTCTTGAATGTATCTTTCTGACTCTCAGCTTCGAAAGGAGGGTTCCCATAGAGAAACTCGTAACACAGTATCCCTAAAGTCCAGTTATCAACAGCATGATCGTGATCTCTGTGTTCAACCATCTCAGGTGCCAAGTAATCTAACGTCCCACACATTGTTTTCCTCTTGTTACTTGACTGCACTGACCACCCAAAATCTGCAATTTTCAACCTTCCCTGCAATGTAAATCATATTACTAATGACAAAGAGCCAAACTCTTGAATGTAAAACACACTACAACCATCCTTACATACCTTATGATCAAGCAACAAGTTCTCGGGTTTGATGTCTCTATGAATCACACATTTCCCATGACAATAGGCCAGTGCCTGACTTAGACTTGAAATGTACTGAAAATGTCAATGATCTAGTCGTTAAGCAGATCCTGGGCCAAGCTAGATGAAACATTCGTCTCAAAACCCCCAATTTTTTTTGAAAAAAATCATATATACGAAAAAAAATTCAAGCCTCCAAACTATTGAAATCTTTTATTAAATTAAATCGTCTATAGTCCCCAAAATCTCAGAGCCGGCCATGCGGATAGTTTCAGGCGACATTGAGAGAGAGCAAGGAGAGACTCACAGTGGCGGCTTGTTGTTCGGTGAGATGACCATTCTCTCTGAGGAGGCCATAGAGCTCACCACCGTGAGCATACTCGAGGATCAAGAAGATACGCTCATCGTCGTCGAACCAACCGAAGAGACGGAGGATGTTGGGGTGCCTTAGGCTCGTTTGGATCTCCATCTCTCTCCTTAGCTGGTGATGGAGTTTGTACTTCTCGATCTGCTCCTTGAATATCACTTTCAACGCCACCACGAAGTGACTCTAAATCACACACACACAGTTTGAGATTCGAAAAATTAGGTTTCCATAACAATACAAGATGGATTCAAACCGTTAGAAGGAAGTGGTGTACCTTGACTTCGCGAGCGAGATAGACTCTGCCGAATTTGCCTTTACCTAACGGTCTCCCGATCTCGAAATCTGCAAGGGAAAATGGCTTCTCGGGGTCGCGAGCGTCAGGATCTGTCGGTTTCTTATCCATTTCTCCGATCACCGACGACAACAAGAGAGGCTCTGTGATTCTAAGGGAAGATAGAGAGAGAGAAAGAGGAGGGAGAAGCAGATTTGAAAATCGATTTTAGAAAAGTTACTGAAGAAAAAGATGACCTACTCTAAACGCAGCGTTTAAGAAGATCTGATATGCGAATAATTACATCAAAATGACGATATTACCCTCTACGGCCTTTTAATTAATCCGAATCATGCGCATTGAAAGTAGCTTAATATCTTGGTTAATCAATGTTTACCTATTTAACGATGAAGTGTCAACTCTTCATGCACAGCAACTACAGGTAAATGAAAGATTGCAATTCTTCAAAAAATGTCACTGTTGATTATATAAATGCAGTATAATTCAACAAAGTAGAGAAAATTTAAGATATAATTAACCATGCATTATCTAATAAATAAGTATGAAAATTGAATAGAAATAAAAATATTATATATTTATAAATTCCCTTAGATAGTATTTTTTAGTTTATTTTCACAAAAATTGATCTTCAAAGAGGAAAATGACCAAAAGAAATTTTATTGAAAGGTAAATATGCATTTATACTCTTAGAATTAACTAATTTAAGACTTAGTATTTAGAGTTAATGGGTTGAGTTTTGTAGATGAGTTCAAATTTTTAAAAATAGAAAATAAATGTTAAAATTTTCAAAAAAAAAAAAACTATTTTAGTCAATTTATTTTTTGAAGACTATTTTTATGACAAAAACTTAAAAATGACTATTTGAGAAAATTGTCTTTAAAAAAAACTTATAAATTGAGTAGCTTTTATATTATGAAACAGATATTTAATGATTCATGACTTCATGTTCATAGAGTACATTCAACTTCTCTTGGAGGCACAACTTTTTTTTTTCTAGAACCAAATCAAAACATGGATGAGTTTGCTTTCAAAACAATTCGGTGTTAGGTCTGTAATATCAATCTACATTTCAATTGTTTTATTCTGTTTTTAGCTCAACACCATATATTACAAATCGTCTCAACATTTACAATATCTTTATCACTTAATTACAAGAAGAAATTCAATTAGAGCCAAACTCAGAGTTCCAGCGTTCAAGCTCTTCCCATTTGCCTTTACTCAAGCTTGGTCTTATCACTGCCATCGATTTCCTAAAATCATCATATCTCAGCGGTCTCACCTGCAAACATTTACACATCCATTCATTAAACAAACAAACAAACCTTTTCAACTCAAAGAAACTTGAAAACTGTTTTGCAATACTTTATTTGCTTGGATGGTGAGAATATCAGCACCGAGTTCTCTGATTGGCATCATTGCAGCTTCTTCACACAATGCTTGTAGATCACTTCCTGAGTATCCTGTTACATAATGAAGCGCTTATGCTTATTAGTTATTAGTAAACTCCTAAATAGTAAATAATCATCTGTGTTCGTTTCTTATGGAAAACTTGCCTTCGGTTTCTCTGACGATTTTATCAATGTCTCCACCAGATAAAGAGTGAGGCTGGCACTTCAGTTTAGTTTTAAAAAGTAGTTTCCTGACGTTTGAATCCGGCAACGGTACATATATTCTCTTTACCTAAAAAAATTAATAAATTTAAACCATTTAAATAATCAGATTCTTTCATATAGGGATTGTTGGAGTGGACATGAAAAATCCTGAAGGTGGATAATGTTCTTACCAATCTTCTAAGCACTGCATCATCCAACTCCTGTGGCTTGTTAGTAGCTCCTGCAACCACATTACATTAGGCAAAGCAAAAACAGAACAGATGATTAAAATAAATTATGGTTAAATAGAGTGATGAAGAGGAATCATACCGATGACAATCACCAAATCATCAGGATTAGAAGTCACACCATCAAACTGGATAAGGAACTCTGATTTCAACCTTCTGCTCGCTTCGTTCTCGCTGATCGACCTTGTAGACATTATACTATCTATCTGATAACCAAAGTAAACACACACATTTTAAGATCTGGAACTTTGGTAAGAACAGGCGTTCTTCTGGTTAGTAAATGTAAAGACAGAACGGGGGAAAAGGTACATACTTCATCCATAAATATAACAGAAGGTTGTCTGGATATTGCAACTTGGAACAACGTTTTAACTAGCTTCTCAGCCTCGCCCACCTGACAGTACATGAAAGTCAATTTAGCTATATTTGAAATGAAAAGTCCTATAACAAAAGAAAGTAAACAGAACAAGGCTAAGCACAGACCCATTTAGATGTCAATGAAGATGCTGAGACGTTGAAGAATGTTGCCTGTGACTCGGAAGCAACTGCCTTGGCAAGCATTGTTTTTCCATTGCCAGGTGGCCCAAAGAGAAGCAAACCTAACATAAAGAAGAACTTTCAATTAAGTAAGTCACAGGAGAAGAACAAGAAGAAACCAATCTTACCTCTAGCTGGTCTTCGGAGACCAGTGAACAAATCTCTTCGTTTCGCTGGTAAAATAACCATCTCCAGTAAAGCTTGTTTGGCTCCATCAAGTCCAGCTGCAAGATAGTTCAGGCATAAGTGTGAATCACACTGATATAGCTCATAAACAATGGCACTAACTCACCAACATCATCCCACTTCACAGATGGGCTTCTGTCCACTATTGTTGTGTTGATCATCTCTTCTAACTTATCATCGTACCCATTCCCAGATTCTTTCGCAGGTTTTGGGTTTGTAGTAGTAGCATCTCTAGGGCTCCTCGCCTTCCCAACTCCACCTCTGGGAAGTGAAGTCCTTTGTGTTGAAACTCTTCTATTAGACGCCGTTGAGGAAGCTGAAGCTGAAGAAGGAGATGATGGTACAGTTCTCTACATAATCAAGAATTCAAAAAAAGATGATTCATCATATGAATCAATCCCCACTACAAACATCACATTCTCCTAAAGACAAATACCTTATTCTCAGACACTCCAACACCTAAAACAAGAACGCCATTGATGTCAGAAACAAAGCAAACCAATCAAGTGTCAATGTGAACTCACTGGTGCATTAATAAAAAAATCACCTGCACGCTTACCAAGAGCTTGCAACCTCTCAGATACTTGACTTTGCCATTTAGAAATCTTCTCTCTGTAAGATCTCACCTTCTCCTTCTCACTATACCATATACACAAGTCAACACCACAAATAAAAACCAGTGTTCCAAGAAATTATACAAGAGTAGATTAATTATACATTTATATAATATATTTTAGTTGGTAGGTTTAATTATAAATTATTATGATGAAAATTATCAGATTTAGATATACAAAACAAAATAAATTAGACAAATTTGTGAATTTGAACAAACATTACTGCTTAATTTAACAAAATTAGACTAATTTAGATCAATTTTAAATTACTGAGAGAACATTACTTGGAACTGATGTAAGAAGGAGAAGGAGTGGAGGTAGCTTCGTTCATGATCCTCTGAGCGTTTCTGTAATGAAGAAGCGCGTCGTTGTGTAAACCCCACTCCTCTGCTCTAACACCTTTGGCGATCTCCTCTTTCGCCAAATCGAAGTATCCTTTGAGCTTATACGCAACTCGTTCGTTACTAACCGGAACTCCATCGATAACGTTCATGGAGGAGCCAGATGAAGAAGATGATGATACGGTATGATCGTGATTAGATTCTTCCGTGAAGATTGAGCTAAACGAATCCGATTATATCTCTGAAGAAACTCATTTCTAACAAAAAAAAAACAAAGATTCCGAATTTAATTGAACAGTGGTGATACTCAAAATCAAAAACGACAGAACAGGTTTCACGCACCATGAATTGGTCGGATGAATTCATGTCGGAGAGGAATCAAATCGAATCAGAAATAATCCAAGTGACTGGAAACGAAGAAAAAGAAAAGACGCAAGGTTGAATAATATTCATAGTTTATAAGCCTCTAGGTCGGAAAGAGGGTTTCCAACTGATATCAGAAGGCCTTGGTTTTGGGCCTTCGAGAGAGGGATCAAATTGGTTTGGTTCGGTTCCGGATAAGAACCATTCGGTTTCGAGTATATCGGATAAATCATTCTTATACCCAATAGGTACTTATGAAATTTCGATCCGGTTTCGATTCAGTTTTTGATTTGGTTTCGATCACTTACATATTCGTCAATCCAACCATAGTTCGAGTTACTAAAATGCTAATTTGTAAGTATTTACTATATTTTAATATACAATATATATATATATATATATATATATATATATATATATA
>NC_027751.1:3904666-3913509 GCF_000695525.1 Brassica oleracea var. oleracea
TAAGAGAGTACAATTTACTATCCTATATCCATGTTCAAAATTTTGCTAGGCGCTACGCGTGCGGTTGATCTGGGCCTAGCGCCGAATCAATTAATCGGAGATTAATCGACGATTAATCGGAGATTAGTTTTCTATTATTTTATTTACATATATGCACATATATTAAATAATTACAACATAAACGTAAATCTTAGTTGGTACAGTGGTATACCCATATGTATTAAAAGTTCCCAACGTGGGTTCGAAGCCCATCTTTTGATTTTTTTGCTTTAAATCGTTTTTTGTTTAATGAGTTGGAAATTACCAATTTACCCCCGTCTTTTACCTTTTTAACCTGCGAATTTCAGACCTAATTTTCAGCGTTAATGTCATTTTTCATTGATTATCATTGTTCTTCTTTGCTATTCACGTAGCTTTCAATCACTTATGATAGATCAATCACTAAACATTCGATTTTGAACACTGAAAATTCAAAAAAGGTGGAGCTCCGAGTTTTTGGCCGAATATACCAAAATCGCCGCGGCTACTCACCGGATAGCGTCTTTCCGCCGCGTACTCGGCCGCCTGAGCCGCGTTTTCGAACACGGCCCTATATTAGAAAGTTGAAATTTGTTTTTTCGGATATTTGAGTACATGTTCGGTTTTCGGTTCGGTTAATCATATATAAAAATATAGGAACCATCGTGTATTTGTGGGTTTCGATCTAGATCTTGTTTCCGGATAATTCGGTTCGGTTTTTCGGTTTCGGTTTTTTTACTGCCTACATTTTAATATGATTCTTAATTTTAGGCCTATTTCTTAAACAGAGGAATCATATCAAACAAAAAAATTCAGTAAATTAAAAATTAATGACATCGAGTGAATCAACTGGAAAAGAAGAAAACTCTCTTCTTCTTTTTTGGAACACCACGAAGAAAACCCAAAAGTTGAATATCATCTATTCATATGTTAATATAAACCCTCTAACTAGGTGACATTTGTTTATAATGGGCCTTAATATTCGGCCTAATTAGATCATCTTCATCATGGCGCCGTGACATTTGTTTTCTACCTACTGCGGTTGACTTCTCAACAGAAAGACTAAAAACAGAGAAAATCTCAAAAAATGGAGATTTTGGCGAGCATAGCGATCATAGTAGCAACAACAATCTTCATCGTTCTATCTTTCACAATCTACCTAACACTCAAAATCTTCGCCGGAAAATCCATAAACAACAAGGAGTATGCTCCAGTACACGCCACCATCTTCGACCTCTTCTTCCACCGCGACGACTTATACGACTACGAGACGGAGATCGCGAGAAATAAGCCGACTTTTAGGTTCTTGGGTCTAGGGAAGAGCGAGATACTAACCGCTGATCCTCGCAACGTGGAGCATGTGCTCAAGACGAGGTTCGATAACTACACCAAAGGACAGAACAGCCGCGAGAATCTCGGTGATCTTCTGGGACACGGTATCTTCGCTGTTGATGGAGAGAAGTGGAAGCAGCAGAGGAAGCTCGCTAGCTTTGAGTTCTCCGCTAGAGTTTTGAGAGACTTTAGCTGCTCTGTTTTTAGGACGAATGCGTGTAAGGTTGTCGGTTTTGTAACTGAGTTTGGTCTCTCTGGAAACTCTTTTGATGCTCAGGTAAGTTTGGTTTTATAAATTTTGAAACTTGCAATGTTCTCAACTCTGTTTTGTTTTGTTTTGGGTTTGATCAGACTCTGTTTTAATAAATTTGGAAACTTTCTCAAAAGGGTAACTTTTTGTTTTGGGTTTGATCAGACTCTGTTTTAATAAATTTGGAAACTTTCTCAAAAGGGTACTTTTGTTTTGTTGGTTTAGGATATGTTGATGAGATGTACACTGGACTCGATCTTCAAAGTTGGGTTTGGTGTGGAGTTAAAGTGTTTGGATGGGTTTAGCAAAGAAGGGGAAGGGTTCATGGAAGCTTTTGATGAAGGTAACGATGCAACTAGTTTAAGATTCATCGATCCGCTTTGGAAGCTGAAACGGTTTCTCAACATTGGATCACAAGCTAGACTCAAGAAGAGCGTTGCTACTATAGATAAGTTTGTTTATAGACTCATTACCACTAAAAGGAAAGAGCTTGCCAAGAAACAGAACACTGTGAGTTCTCTCTTAAGCAGAGCCATTTATTAAAGATTTCAACTAACTTTCTTACAAAAATAAATTTGGGGGCTTTTTGAAAAAACTTGCCTATGTGTATGTAGTTTTTTACAAAAAAAATTGGAGGCCTAAGACCAAAGTTTCATTCGGCTTTGCCCATGACCGGTCCTTCTCTTATGTTTCACCCTCTTTTTTATTTATTGAATGTTAACTAAATTGTTTTGGCTTTGTACTTAGGCTGTTAGAGAGGATATATTATCTAGATTTCTAGTGGAGAGTGAGAAAGATCCGGAGAAGATGAATGATAAGTACCTGAGGGATATAATCTTGAGCTTTATGATTGCTGGGAAGGACACAACCGCTGCGTCTCTCTCTTGGTTCTTGTACATGCTCTGCAATAACCCACTCGTTCAGGAGAAGATCGTACAGGAGATTAGAGACGTGACATCAAGTCATGAGAGAACAACCGATGTGACTGGTTTCGTTGAAAGTATAGATGAAGAGGCTCTTGATCAGATGCAGTATCTCCATGCAGCCTTGTCTGAGACCTTGAGGCTTTACCCTGCTGTCCCTGTGGACACGAGGTGTGCAGAGAATGATGACGTACTTCCAGATGGATATAGAGTGAAGAGAGGGGATAATGTCTACTACATGCTGTCCCTGTGGACACGAGGTGTGCAGAGAATGATGACGTACTTCCAGATGGATATAGAGTGAAGAGAGGGGATAATGTCTACTACATATCCTATGCAATGGGAAGGATGAGTTATATTTGGGGGCAAGATGCTGAGGAGTTCAAGCCAGAGAGATGGCTTAAGGATGGCGTGTTTCAGCCAGAGTCACCATTCAAATTCATAAGCTTTCATGTTTGTACACACCCTCTCTCTCTCTCGAAGATGTGGTTAAAGAGTGAAGACATTTCTCTTTTCTAATACCTTGAGATGTTTTTGTTTCTTTTGACTGTGTGTGTATGTAGGCTGGTCCAAGGATCTGTCTTGGCAAGGATTTTGCATACAGGCAAATGAAGATAGTATCAATGGCGCTTCTTCACTTCTTTCGCTTCAAAATGGCTGATGAGAAAAGAAACGTGTCTTACAAGAGGATGCTTACGCTTCATATAGAAGGAGGACTCCATCTCCATGCAATCCCAAGGACAAGTACTTGATTTTCACTAGAACACTTGACACACTTTTATAGTCCCTGCTTCATGTACTTTACCCAAAAACGTTATGCTGCCTAAAATTCTCATAAGGTGTGAAAGTTAAGCCAAGCATTAATGAAAATTTGTGATAGATCCTCAAGAAAGATGGCAACAAACACCAAAAAAAATTCCTTTAAACTAAATAATCTGCTTATATATATTGAAAGAGTACTCTGGTTAACTCAACTGTCATAATGTTTCCAGTAAGATTACAATCTAAAGAGCGGAACATTGTGATCTATAAGTTGACAGCCAGCTAGAACAAAACAAAAAACAGAGGAGTCACACTCACACTACAAAACTGAGTTCATGGCGCATCTTATTGCATGGCCACAGAAGGAATCTGATCACCTGGTCTTGAGGTCCATCCATTTCGAGATCTATAAGCTTCAATGGCCTCTAATCGCTGCCTCTCCTTTGAAGCACTCATAGGAGTCTTTCGTGCCTGTCAGATAAATATATACACAACCATTTGAACCTTAAAACAGAAGCTATGTTCCTGAGACTTTCTTAAATTTAGAAATATAGTGAGACTATATACCTTTGGAACAAGAGCCAGTTTTGGTGGAGCTTGCACCACATCACCAAACCTGATCTCTTCATGCTTCGGGAAGTTTTCTCTGAGTGTATCTTCAGTCTTTCCTTGACTCTTTTTCTGCTTCTTAGCCTCCCAATACCTGCATCAAAGTATCACGTCATCAAACTCAAACAAAACTTACACGAAGTGGCCACTACTAAACTTACTTCTTCTTGCGTTCTTTCCTTTTAGACCGACCATCCAACTCCGCAAGCTCCTGTTCGAAACGAAGGTCTTTTACTTGATTCCTCTTTCTTTTTCTCTTTAGCTTCTTCATCTTTTCATCTCCATTGTTCAACAGTGCATCATTCTCCTGATCAGAAGAGTTTGTGTAGCCGTCACCATTTCTTTCTTCACTCACAAGCTTGACATTCTGATTACATCACATAAAGTTTTCATACTTTTAAATTATCGTAAAAGACTATATACCTTGGCAGCAGCATCTACTCTAGCTTTAGTATTATTTTCTTTCTTCTCGACAACTTGTTTAGTAGAATCTGAAGGAAGAGGATGTAGAAGAAGAAGCAGTCATATAGAGAAATTCACGAACACATAGTGGCGAAGTTATGTTACCGTGGGGAGAGGGAGAGGTGTAGTTCATGAGAACACGGAGCTTGGAAGGAAGTGCATCTTGCTCCGAACGATCACGCGGCGGAGGTAGTCTCGCCGGTCCGCCGTGAGCAGCTAGGTAGTTTTTCTCTCCTTTCCCTCCCATTCTTTCTCTAACGAATTCGAGAGGGAGGCAAGCCCTGCTTGTTTTATCAAAGGAGACCAAATTGGGCCTAGCCCCATCTCTTTAGCCCAATAATATTTCTCCGATGTGTATATGGATTAACAGTCGAAATGGAAAGAAAAACCACCGAATATAACATCAAAAGTTTGTATTCTTTTTTTTCTTTTGTAACACTTGCTCATTAATTAGAAATAAAAAGCCTCAGACCCAAGTATTTTAGCCCAATAATGGGTCTGATACACGGGAAGAAAGCAGAGAAAGTTTAGCTAGACAATCCGCTTCCATATTAAGCGATCGGGGAAGATGAGAGAATGATATCTCGACAAAAGTAGAAGAGATCCTTTGGATATCTTAACAATACCAAAGATCTCTTTTACTTACTTGTTGTTGTTGATGGCTCTGATGAGCGTTAGGTTGTCAGAGAAAGCTTTGAGTTTTTGGTGCTCAAGTTCCACTGCAGAGAGGAGGCCAGATCGGAGGACAATTGCTTCTGCTACTAGCGGTGAGGTGATCGATTCGAGAGTAGAAGACCACTGATTGAGATGATTCCCATTCCTGTTCGAGAAAATCCAAGCGATTCCAGCCCTTTTTGATCTCTTATCATAAGCCGCACCAGCTCTGCATATCATAAAGGCGCCGCTTTCAATGGTGTTTCCTTTCGATCTTTTTGCTGCAGGTACCACTTTGTTCACAGATTGAACCTGTTGTTGTGCTTTGTTCCATTCTCTTGCTAGACTAAGCGCTTTTGTCGCTGTTTCCATAGGTGATAGAAGCCGATTCTCAAAAACATGCAAGTTGCGAGTAGACCAAAGTGCCCAAAGGACCCAAGGGAGGATGATCGTCGGGACACCTGTTGGAGGAAGACATACTGTGGTCCTGAATTCTACTAGTAGCTAAGTGAACTACTTGTCTCAGGGGGATTAACTTCCAGACTTCTTGGGCAAAAGGGCAAGAGAAAAAGGTGTGCATCACAGTTTAACTACCTTTGCATTTGATACACCTCACATCTGAGTTAATTCCACGTTTTTGCAGTTGCTCCCCCAGCGGTATGGCTTCTTGGACTACTGACCACAAGAAGAGTTTCATTTTCGGTGAGCATTTTGCAGACCACACATCTTTGTTCCACTCAAATGTCTCCGTGGTAGCATCAAGAGGTGTTAAATTCTTTGTAGAAGCTGCATAGTAGCCCGACTTGTGGTGTAAGTACCAGACTGTAGCGTTCGCCATATAAAGATGTCCTCTGTGTTTGTGTGGCCAGGATGCATGAGCTGAATTTCTGTAGCCACCTGAGGTAAAAGTTCTTCTACTCTCTTCTTGTTCCACTTCATGTCTGTCGTGAGGAGATCCGCCACTGTTAGGTCTAAAGCGTGTTCTTGTATGGGTCCATATGGTTTCAACTCTGAGTCTAGAGAAAACCAAGAATCTTTCCAGATTTTAGTGTTGACCCCATTCCCAATAGCTTTACTTACTCTTCCTCTAAGAAGATCCCTGCCATGTAGTATACTCCTCCACCCGTGAGAACACACTGCCGGTAGTTAAACCTCTAAGAATGAATTCTTATGGCAGTATTTGCCTAGTAGAACCCTTGCTAGGAGACATTCCGGATTCGTAAGCAGTCGCCAAGCCTGTTTAGCTAGAAGAGCTTGGTTAAACAGCTCTATGTCTCTAAGTGCTAGCCCTCCTCTGGCTTTTGGTTTAGTTAGCTTGTCCCATGCTACCCAACACATTCTTCTTGTACCATCCGAAGAATCTCACCAAAATCTAGTTAGAATTGATTGAATTCTTTTGCACAAACTGACAGGTAGCTCAAAGCAAGACATAGTGTATGTGGGGGTTGCTGTCAGAACCGCCTTTAAAAGAGTTAGCTTTCCAGCTCTGGAGAGATGTCTCGTTGATCGACTTGAAGCTTGTTGTTTGATGCGATCCACTATGGCCGTGAACAGGTCCTTCTTCCTTCTCCCGAAGTGTTCAGGTAGCCCCAAGTACTTTCCTGACCCTCCTTCTTTATCAATCCCTAGAGCTTCTTTGACATATCTTTTTGTTTCAGGTGGTGTTTTCGATGAGAAGGTGATGGAGGATTTATTGACATTTATCTTCTGCCCCGATGCTTTCTCATACCTTTCAAGGATGTTTTTCAGCTTGTTGCAACTGGTTTGGGATGTTTGGCAGAAAAACATGGTGTCATCTACAAAGAGCAGATGATTAACCCTTGGACTGCCCCTTGCGACTTTGATCCCTTGTAAAGCATCGTCTCTTTCAGTCTTTTGACATAGTCCAGATAGAACTTGACCACAGAGAATGAATAGGTACAGGGAGAGTGGGTCTCCCTGTCTTATTCTCCGTTTAGGGTTTACTAGGCCATGTACTGAGTCATTGATCAAGTAGGAGTATGAAACTGTAGACACACACTGCATAATCAGATTCAAAAGTTTGTATTCTCTAATAACTTTTCATGTTCTTTACCACTGCAGAAACACTACAACAATTCCTTCTACTTCACTTCTTTGCAATTTGTTAAATGATTTGGTTCATGAAAAACAATGTTTATGAATAAAAAGAATATAGTAAAACCAACCGCAAAACGCCATTATTTGTTAGAATGAGAGAATTATTGAGAGTTCATTTCTGGGGAATGAAGAACATGAGAGAAAGAGAAAGTATAAGGGAAATGTAGATTTCAAAATGTAAGAGAGAGAAGGAGAAAATAGTTTCCTTAATCTAATTGTAGATCTGGATACAAGTATTTAAAGGCAAGTTGCCTCAGTACACAATACAATAAAATATTCATTGTTTTTAAATATCTTCAACGGTCTGGTTCTCTCTTCTTCTTTTCTTCAAATAAAATACTCCAGTATAGTAATCCTTATAAAGCCTTATAAATCCTTATAAAACCTTATAAGTCTCTAGCTTAATTCTTAAGTCTGGCAACTTACTTCTCAAGTCTGGCAGCTTTCTTCTCAAGTCTTGCAGCTTACTTCTCAAGTCTTGTAGCTTACTTCTGCTTCATGTCAACACTCCCCCTTAAGCTTGATCATATGGAACAAGTCAAGCTTGGAAGCCATGAAGTATTCCCTCATTAAAATCCCAACTAGGTAAAACCCTTTGGGAGAAAACCCAAGTCAAGGAAAAATAGTAGAACACTTCATGAAGGAGATATCAGTGACATGAGAGGTCTATGAGTCCCAATTTTGGATGAATGAACTCACAGACTTTAGTGTTTGCTGCCTTGGTGAAGATATCAGCTAACTGATCTTCACTTCTAGTATAGGAAGGTAAAATGATCTTCTGCTCCACAACTTGTCTCACCTTGTGACAGTCAACTTCAATGTGTTTTGTCCTCTCATGAAACACTGAGTTTGATGCTATATGTATGGCCACCTGATTGTCACCGTGCATTGTGATTGGTGTTGTTGTCTCTATGCCCAAATCTTTTAGTAAGTTTCTGATCCAAATGAGCTCACTAGTAAGCTTTCTCATTGCTCTATACTCTGCTTCAGCACTTGAACAAGACACCACATTCTGCTTCTTGCTCTTCCATGTGACCAGGTTTCCTCCAATGAAGGTGCAGTAGCCTGTAGTTGATCTCCTATCAACTCTGTCTCCAGTCTAATCAACATCACAATACCCAACAACTTCAGTACTCTTGTTACATGCCATCCATACTCCTTGGCCAGGCGCCTCTCTTAGGTACTCTCCACCATATTCCAATGATGCACCTTAGGAGCTCCCATGTGTTGGCTCACTTGATTCACAGCAAAGCACACATCTAGTCTGGTGATGATTAGATAGATGAGCTTGCCCACTATTCTTCTATACTTCTTGATATCTCCAAATGGTGTAGACTCATACTCCCCCTCTCTCAGCACCTTGTATCTTTCTTCTAATGGAGTCTTGGCATTTTTACTCCCAAGGTTTCCTGCCTCATTTAAAATATCAAGTGTGTACTTCCTTTGAGATAAGAATAACCCCTCTTTAGAGCGGCGGATCTCAATCCCAAGAAAATACTTCAACTCTCCTAAATCTTTGATATCAAAGGCATTTTTAAGAAATGTTTTAGTTGACAAAATACCTTCCTTGTTGCTACCAGTGATGATAATGTCATCCACATAGACTAAGATGACCATAATACCTTGCTTACTAGTTAATGTGAAGAGGGTGTGATCAGCTTCTGACTTTACAAAGCCTCTTCCATTGAGGGTGGTGCTCAACTTATGGTACCAAG
>NC_027751.1:3914243-3928021 GCF_000695525.1 Brassica oleracea var. oleracea
AGGATGAGTGCTCTCAACACTATCAGCTGCAGTAGATGGTACATTTTCAGGGACATGTTCCACCCTTGGTAAAGAAGGCATACTGATTCCCAGGCTCCCCATTACTCTCCTAAGGTTATTTGCTATATCTGAGGCTGATTGAGAAAGATCTTTGAACTCATCCTAACTCTTTCCATCATAATAGCCTATAGATTCTACAAACTTCACATCCCCTGAGACAAGAACCCTTCTTGACTCTGGATCATAGCACTTATACCCCTTATGAGTTAGAGAGTAACCAATGAACATAGCTTTTGAGCTTTTAGCATCAAGCTTGTTCCTTAGCTCCCCAGGTATCATCACAAAACAGAGGCATCCAAACACACGCAAGTGGTCCAAAGATGGTTTGGTCTTATTTAGGACCTCAAAAGGAAACATGTCGTTGAGGACTTTGGTTGGAGTTCTATTGATCAGATAAGTAGCAGACATCACAGCATCACTCCAGAATCTTTTTGGAACATTCGTGTGGAACATCATTGATCTTGCTATCTCCATCAAATGTCTGTTCTTCCTCTCAGCAACTTCATTCTGTTGAGGAGTGTAAGGACAGCTTGTCTGGTGAGTAATCCCATGTTGAGCAAGATATTGCTTAAATGCATGACTTGTATACTCTCCACCATTATCTGACCTTAGAATTTTCATCTTGGCATTGAAATGGTTGCAGATATGGGTCTGGAAATTCTTGAAAGCATCCAACACCCTGTCCTTAGACGGAATCAGTGTCACCCAAGTGTATTTGGATTTCTCATCAATGAAGGTGACAAAGTATTTGTGGTTCTCTCTGGACACACATGGAGCAGTCCATACATCAGAGTGAACTAGGTCAAAACATCTTTCATAGATGGTGCTAGACTGTGGGAAGACTGTTCTACAATGCTTCCCCAATATGCAAGCTTCACAATCATCATTCTTGAAGACCACACCTGGAAGCATCAAGTTTAGGGCTCTTGTATGAGGATGTCCCAACCTAGCATGCCATAGTGTGCTATCAACCCCGCTGGATGTACTAGCCAAACACTGAGAAGTAGATGGTCTAGACATCTCTGTCTTCTGGAGATGATAGAGTTCATTGTGAACGTGCCCCTTTCCAATCACTTGGCATATCTTTAAGTCTTGAAATTCAACCTCATCTGGTCTGAAGACAACCTGACAACTCAGATCAACAGTAGTCTTTCTCACATATAACAAGTTTGATGTAAACTGAGGCATATACAAGGCAGTAGATTCCCTATCAAACAACCTAAGGTTCCCTATCCCTTCTATCTTAATTTTATCACCATTTGCTATTTGAACATTCCCTGACGCAGGCTGGACATCACTAATCAAGTTCCTATCACTAATCATGTGATGGCTTACTCCTGAATCTATAATGATAGGTTTAGGATCAAGAGAGTGTGTAGCAGCCTTCTAGGATGAGATAAAGGCTTGGATAAGAGAATGTAGGTCACTCGTGGTTGCTAGACCATCAGTGTTGGCTGCACTATCAGTACTTCTCCATGTTCCTTCTTCATTTGAACCACCAATGACAGATGAATACATGGTTCGACCTTGAATCGATGGATGCTCAAACTCTTTGATTACATTCCTGGCTTGATTCAAGTCACTTCTTCTTGGCATATTGTGGTTCTTATGTTGTTCCTTAGCCTTCTTGTACTCTGGAAACAACACCATGTTTGGAAACAACACTATGTTGGAGTTTTCCCTCATGGAGAGATATGGACCAGTGGACAATAGATTGTTCCTACTGATTTTGAGATAAACTGGACTTTGATGAAGCTTTTCCTGATATGGCTGAAGCTTTCTTGAGTTCCAGAGAATAGGGTACTCCTCTATCTTGAGTTTTGGTGATGTTCTTCTCTTTTGAAAGATCTTTGGACCAGTGGATAAAATGATGTATCCAACAGATTTTGAAGATAATCTGAGAAAGAAAGAAATTTGCGGAAGTTTTTGTGAGGTTCAGGAGCTTAATGCTCTGATACCATGTTAGAATGAGATAATTATTGAGAGTTTATTTCTGGGAATGAAGAACATGAGAGAAAGAGAAAGTATGAGAGAGATGTAGATTTCAAAATGTAAGAGAGAGAAGGAGAGAATAGTTTCATTAATCTAATTGTAGATCTGGATACAAGTATTTAAAGGCAAGTTGCCTCAGTACACAATACAATAAAATATTCATTGTTTTTAAATATCTTCAACGGTCTTGTTCTCTCTTCTTCTTCTCTTCAATAAAATACTCCAGTATAGTAATCCTTATAAAGCCTTATAAATCCTTATAAAACTTTATAAGTTTCTAGCTTAATTTTCAAGTCTGACAATTTACTTCTCAAGTCTGGCAATTTACTTCTCAAGTCTGACAGTTTTTTTCTCAAGTCTTACAGCTTATTTCTCAAGTCTTGTAGCTTACTTCTGCTTCATGTCAACATTATTTTTTTTCAGAAAAAAACAAGCAGAGAATTACAAATCTACAGAAAGAACTCAAGAAGCAAAGAAACAAACTCAAGCTTTGGTGCGCGTATAAACCCTCAACAAACTCAAGAAGCCTTTGATCTAAAACCATCTCCAAAATAACCATGGAGCAAGCAAACCAGCGGGATAACTTTTACTGGAACTAAATATACTTTTACATATGTTACACACGACAAGACAGACCAAACCATGTCCATCTCATTTTCGGATTTCTACAGCTTCCGACAGTATTCAAACCCTCAGTTTAAGCCCATCTTTTATTTTTTAATCTCAAATAGGTTTGTTTCTATTCTCTCATTCCCACCCAAGCTTCAGCATCTGATCCACCACCTTTAAGCTTAACTGCAAGTCACACAAGGTTTTTACCAACTTCTACCATTTAATTATGATGAATATCAATTCTTTTGTGCTTTGATAAACTGATGTAGGCTTCCTATTCTACGATAGCAATTTGATTAACCAGACTCAAATGGTAATAGACACAGATAATAAACTTACAGCAGGATCTGTGAAGATTATCAACTGTTTATCTTCCGTGTGATAAAGATAGAAACTTAGAGAGGTTTTATTGAACTTTATCTTTATTTTCCACACACATTACGGACACCCATCATCCCCCTTTATACAGGACATACAAGACAATCTAAACGTTAGACCACAGCTGTCATCTGTGAGTCACACAGAGCATCAAATCTGTTACAAAGTTGAAGCTCCTCCTTTACTGTACTCCCTCCTCTCTGAACCGTTGCTCTGTCTTTTGTCTTGTTCTGTTCTTTCTGTGATGGGCCTCCTTTTGCTTCTTCTGTTTTACTCTGGCCCGTTTGACTGATCTTCTTTACATTCCCCCTCAAACTCGTGTCGGGAGAAACTGAGACACCGAGTTTGTCACGCAAGCTTAGGAAGGTTCTTCTTGGCAAAGACTTGGTGAATATGTCAGCTATCTGAGTAGATGATGGAATGTGTTTGGTTTCAACAAATCCAAAAGCCACTTGTTCACGTATATAATGATAATCGGTCTGAAAGTGCTTTGATCGTCGGTGTAGCGCAGGGTTTGTAGACAGGTAGACCACAGAGAGATTATCACAGTAGATTATTGTGGCCTGGTGTTGAGCTATCTTCAGATCACGCAGCAGATTAGATACCCATGTGAGTTCTCTTGCCGTTGTAGTGAGAGCTCTGTACTCTGCCTCCGTTGAGGAATGAGAAACCGTGTCTTGTCTTTTGGCTGACCAAGATAGTATTGTTGATTCCACAAAGATACAGAATCCAGCAGTAGAGCATCGTGTGTCCTTGCACCCTGACCAGTCGCTGTCGCAGAACGCCGTAAGGGTCATGTTCGGATCACTCGTGATGTCTAGTCCAGCTCTTAACGTGCCTTTTACATATCTCAAAGTTCATTTCAGAAGTCCGAAGTCAGCTACTGTTGGAGCATGCATCCTCTGACATACAAAGTTCACAGCAAACTGTATGTCAGGTCTCGTTATAGTCAGGTACTGAAGCTTTCCTGCTAGGCTTCGGAAGTAAGTTGGTTCTGGAAATAGCTCTGACTCTGGATCATCAAGGACAATAGGGAGAGGCGTGGGCATTGGGGTGCATTCTGACATTCCGGCTTGATGTAGAATGTCTGTTGCATATCCTTCTTAATGTAGAAACAACCCCTCTTCTGTTTCTTCTATCTGAATGCCGAGAAAGTATTTTGGTTTCCCTAAGTCCTTCATAGAGAACCTTGTGTTTAGAGATTTCAGAAGGTCTTGGATAAGGTGTTCTGAATTCCCTGTGATTAGAATGTCATCGACATACAGAAGCAACAATAGGGTCTTCTCTTTGTGATGATATGTGAAGAGAGAGGGGTCTGATTTGCTGCACTCGAATCCAAACTCTAGTAGAAAGTTACTAAACGTGTCAAACCATGCTCGCGGTGCTTGTTTGAGACCATAGAGAGCCTTCGTTAAACTGCAGACGTGTGATGGTTTGTTAGGATCAATGAAGCCTTCAGGTTGGAACATATACACTGGTTCTTTGAGGTCACCGTGAAGAAAGGCATTTGACACGTCTAGTTGTTTGATAGGTCACTTCTTTGTAGTAGCAACCTTGAGAACAAGTCTGATAGTCGCTGTTCTGACAACCGGACTGAAGGTCTCGAGATAGTCGACTCCCTCTTCCTGCTTATTTCCTTTGGCTACGAGTCTCACTTTCCTTTTGTCAGTTGTGCCATCAAGGTTCAGTTTTGTAGTAAACAACCATTGAGAGTGGAGCACATGCATGTCTGGAGTTCTTGGAACCAGAGTCCATGTTTTAAGCATATGTATTCTCCTGATCTCCTCTAGCGCAGGATCAGTCCACGCAGGGTGCTTCATTGCTTCGTCAATGTTTCTTGGTTCTTCCGGTGTGAACTTAGAGGCAAGCATCACATATCTGGAGTTTGGTTTGGTTATGCCAGCCTTTGATCTAGTAGTCATTGGATGAGCATTCTGATCACCAACCTCTGGTTCAGCTTCAATCTGATTATGAATGTTTCCTTCATCGTTATCAGACAGGTGATCTTGTTGAATGTCTTGGTCCTGAGGTTGGTGATTTGCTTCCTCTTGAGTTGGTCTCGGTAGTAGTTGTATTGGTGTATCCTCTTCCTTTTCTTTGTCACGAGGACTTGCCATCTGCCAAGACTTCAGTAGAGCTGTCTGATACGCTGGAATCATCTTCTGATATCTTGTCTTAAAGGGGAAGTCGTCTTCTCTAAACAGAACATGTCTCGATATATACACTTTACCCGTAGGAGGATAGAGGCAACGGTAGCCTTTATATTGGCTGTTGTATCCTAAGAATACACACTGCAGAGATCTTGGATCGAACTTATGCTGAGAGACTGGCCTGAGACACGGATAGCACGCAGACCCGAAGACCCTGAGCATACTGTAGTCTGGCTTGTTCTGAAACAGCCTTTCATGAGGACTCTTCTTTGTCTGAGATGGAAGCAAGTTCACTATGTAGTTTGCGGTGAAGAATACTTCGACCCAGTAGTGTAGTGGAGTGTTGCTGTGAAACATCAGCGACAATCCTAGCTCCACTATATGCATGTGCTTTCTTTCTGCTTTTCCATTTTGCTCAGGCGTGTAAGGACATGACAATCTGTGAGCTATACCAGATGCTTCTAGGTGTTGTTTTAGCTGGTGACTTGTAAATTCTCCTCCCCCGTCGCTTTGAAACTCTTTTATCTTTGTGTTTAGTTGGTTTTCAACCAGGGTTTGAAATTTTCGGAAGATAGAAAAGAATTCAGCTTTGGTTTGAAGAGGGTATAGCCAAGTGTAGCTTGTGAATTCATCAATGAAAACAGCATAATATTTGAAACCCTGGTTTGATACAACTGGAGAGGGACCCCATAGATCACAATGAATTCGATCTAGAGGTTTTAAAACACAAGAAGAAGAAGAAAAAAATGGTAATCTAGAGTTTTTCCCCATCTGGCAAGGCTCACAAAGGGGGTGTGTTATGCTCTTATTGATTGTTATGTCCTTACTGGAGTGAAGTTGTTGAAGAATCTTGAAGTTGGTATGAGCTAGACGATGATGCCATGTAGCTTCACTTGCTGCTGTTTGACGATCAGAATAGAACACTTCACACTCTTGATTCTTCAACATGTAGAGCCCATTAGTTCTTGGACCCTTCGACACCACTTTATGAGTTCTCAAATCAATCACGCAGACCTTATTAGAATCAAAGTAAACTCCACAGGGGTAATCATCACATAGCTTTGAGACAGACATTAAGGACTTCTTCATTTTAGGACAAACCAAGACCTCGTTTAAGGGAAGTGTACCTTTTGAAGTGGTGATATTGGTTGATCCAATGTGTGTGATTGGCAGGTACGCACCATCACCAACCATAATCGTATCAGCACCTTCATAGGGAGAGATCTGTTGTAGACCTGATGCAGAGGATGTGACATGGTTTGTAGCTCCGGAATCTGGATACCATTCTCTACCAGTTTCGTCTGAGACACGCAGCGCTGAGAAAGCTTCAGTATTGTAGTTGTTGTCGAAGCGGTTGTAGCATTTCATTGCGGTGTGGCCAACACGACCACAGATTTGGCAGGTTGGTTTGTCTCCTGGAGGACGGCTCTGAGTTTGATGCTGACTGAACCCTCGGCCTCGACTGGAGAAACCCCTGTGATCTTGTTGAATGTCTTGGTCCTGGGGTTGGTGATTTGCTGCCTCTTGAGTTGGTCTCGGTAGTAGTTGTATTGGTGTATCCTCTTCCTTTTCTTTGTCACGAGGACTTGCCATCTGCCAAGACTTCAGTAGAGCTGTCTGATACGCTGGAATCATCTTCTGATATCTTGTCTTAAAGGGGAAGTCGTCTTCTCTAAACAGAACATGTCTCGATATATACACTTTACCCGTAGGAGGATAGAGGCAACGGTAGCCTTTATATTGGCTGTTGTATCCTAAGAATACACACTGCAGAGATCTTGGATCGAACTTATGCTGAGAGACTGGCCTGAGGCACGGATAACACGCAGACCCGAAGACCCTGAGCATACTGTAGTCTGGCTTGTTCTGAAACAGCCTTTCATGAGGACTCTTCTTTGTCTGAGATGGAAGCAAGTTCACTATGTAGTTTGCGGTGAAGAATGCTTCGACCCAGTAGTGTAGTGGAGTGTTGCTGTGAAACATCATCGACAATCCTAGCTCCACTATATGCCTGTGCTTTCTTTCTGCTTTTCCATTTTGCTCAGGCGTGTAAGGACATGACAATCTGTGAGTTATACCAGATGCTTCTAGGTGTTGTTTTAGCTGGTGGCTTGTAAATTCTCCTCCCCCGTCGCTTTGAAATTCTGTATCTTTGTGTTTAGTTGGTTTTCAACCAGGGTTTGAAATTTTTGGAAGATAGAAAAGAATTCAGCTTTGGTTTGAAGAGGGTATAGCCAAGTGTAGCTTGTGAATTCATCAATGAAAACAGCATAATATTTGAAACCCTGGTTTGATACAACTGGAGAGGGACCCCATAGATCACAATGAATTCGATCTAGAGGTTTTAAAACACAAGAAGAAGAAGAAAAAATGGTAATCTAGAGTTTTTCAAGGCTCACAAAGGGGGTGTGTTCTGCTCTTATTGATTGTTATGTCCTTACTGGAGTGAAGTTGTTGAAGAATCTTGAAGTTGGTATGAGCTAGACGATGATGCCATGTAGTTTCACTTGCTGCTGTCTGACGATCAGAATAGAACACTTCACACTCTTGATTCTTCAACATGTAGAGCCCATTAGTTCTTGGACCCTTCGACACCACTTTATGAGTTCTCAAATCAATCACGCAGACCTTATTAGAATCAAAGTAAACTCCACAGGGATAATCATCACATAGCTTTGAGACAGACATTAAGGACTTCTTCATTTTAGGACAAACCAAGACCTCGTTTAAGGGAAGTGTACCTTTTGAAGTGGTGATATTGGTTGATCCAATGTGTGTGATTGACAGGTACGCACCATCACCAACCATAATCGTATCAGCACCTTCATAGGGAGAGATCTGTTGTAGACCTGATGCAGAGGATGTGACATGGTTTGTAGCTCCGGAATCTGGATACCATTCTCTACCAGTTTCGTCTGAGACACGCAGCGCTGAGAAAGCTTCAGTATTGTAGTTGTTGTCGAAGCGGTTGTAGCATTTCATTGCGGTGTGGCCAACACGACCACAGATTTGGCAGGTTGGTTTGTCTCCTGGAGGACGGCTCTGAGTTTGATGCTGACTGAACCCTCGGCCTCGACTGGAGAAACCCCCTCTGCCTCTGTAGTAGTTCGAACGACCGCGACCTCTTTGACTTGGGGCGTAGTGTGGTGGATTCGACTCGGAGCGTTGAGTATTGAACGCCACATGAGGATTCTCAGATGTGTTCTCTTCATACGTCTGGAGCTTAGTGTCATAGCTTTGAACATCAGAGATGACATCATTAAATGTCGGAGCTGGAATCCGACTGAGAGAGCTTTGAATCACCGTCGTAATAGGATCGTATTCTCTTCCCAGACCGTTGAGGAATCCAAAAATCTTCATCGAGTCATCGACCGGTTTTCCGATTGAACTCAGTGAGTCACAGATCGATTTGAACTCGCGACAGTATACCAGCAAGGTCTTGCCTTTCTTCGACTTAAGCTGAAGGTTACGAGTGTGAACTCTCTTGAGACGCTGCTTTTGTTGAAGTTTTCTGCAAGCGATATCCAGATCTCTCTTGATGTCCCGATGCTATGAACGTACCCTAGAACCTCCTCTGAGAGAGTTCCGAATAACCACGAGCGAACTAGTTGGTCCGTACAGAACCAAGCTTCAAACAACGGATTTGGAGCTTCTTGAGCTCCTCCTCCTTCTTCTGTGATGGGTAACGTGCGTGGAGGAGCCGTGACAGCGCCATTGATGAAGCCGATAAGCTTCTGACTTGACAGCAACGACTCAAACTGCGTCTTCCACAGCAGGTAGTTGGTATCGTTTAGCTTCAAAGTGACTGAACTTTTGATGTGAACACCGTCGGGAAAAGGGTAGGTCTCAGCCATCGTTTGCACCTGTTAAGGTTAGTGATGCTCTGATACCATGATAAAGATAGAAACTTAGAGAGGTTTTATTGAACTTTATCTTTATTTTCCACACACATTACGGACACCCATCATCCCCCTTTATACATGACATACAAGACAATCTAAACGTTAGACCACAGCTGTCATCTGTGAGTCACACAGAGCATCAAATCTGTTACAAAGTTGGAGCTCCTCCTTTTTCGTACTCGACCTCCTTCCTCCTCTCTGAACCGTTGCTCTGTCTTTTGTCTTGTTCTGTTCTTTCTGTGATGGGCCTCCTTTTGCTTCTTCTGTTTTACTCTGGCCCGTTTGACTGATCTTCTTTACACCGTGGACACTAAGAGGTTTGTGTTGTCAACGTTCAGAGCCAGTACGGTTATATCCTGTCCTTGACCAAGCTTTGGCACATGGAATACCTACAAGACAAAGTTGTTTAGACCCAGGTGATAAACACCCCTCTTGGATTAGTTTACCCCCTTATCAAAGGAGTTCAGATTTGTTGTACCTGTAGTGTGTATAAGTTGAGGAAGCAAATTGAAGGAGATGAAACGTCCAGCCTCTCGATTTCTTTGCCATCTTCGTTACTGCTCGAGTAATCCATGCTGGAACATGAGTTCATCCCAATCAAGGCGTTTTGACCATCCATGGACATTTCCATGCAACTTACGCCACAAGAGAAAGGAAGTTTCGCTTTGGCAATCAGAACTCCGTTAATGGTGAAGACGCTAATAGAACCCTCCGAGCTACTCCATGCCATTATAACCCCATCAGATGAAATGCAAAGAGAATTAGCTGTCACACCAACCAATCGTCTGATCAGCCTTCCTTTTCTTATGGAATGCAATAGAACATCTGAGGACTCCGAGGACGAAACAACCACTCCTTGATCTGAGCTGACACAGCAAGAAACTATTTCTCTTCGGTGGCCACGGAGCACTTGTATTGGCCCTTCAATGCGACATTTTTTGCCTTTATTTGCCAACGTGTTGTTGGCCACGTTCGTGTTGTTTGCGGAGAAAGGCGCTCCGGAGCCAGTTGATGGCTCAGACACGCTTGTTCGAGAAGTAAACGACTTGTGAATTCTGTTGGAACTCGTTTTTGACAAAGTGGTGTGGACCATTTTTTGATGGGTTTTTCGACGGAGACGTCTGTCGAAAAGACCGGAATTTGGGTACGATGTAATCATCACCGTGAACACTATGCGTTAGTGTATTTGTTGGTCAAAATCAGAATTATGTTGAATGAAAAATGGAGGTCCAAAGTGAGTGATGTGTAAAGCTTATAAATCTTTAAATTTGGCTAAGTATAAAATATTTAGCAAATGGATCACTTTAGATATTTGAGTTAGAATTTAATTTTAAATTTGTTAATGAGACATTATGTCAATTAATTTATTTAGTTAATTTTATTCTTGATAAATCCAAGCAAAGTATATTAAAATTTGTTGACTTCGTCAAAGTCACAATATTACTTTGCAAACTAACGTACAAGATCACGGAAATCAATTCCATAATTATAATTGATATGTACCTTAGTTGACTCCTTTAATTTGCATAACGTGTACTTTTTCTTCAAGTTATAAAAAGAGATCACTTCTTCAGTTTTCTACGCACGGAAAAATAACAATTCTCCATATTTCTTTTTTCTTTTGATTTGTTCTTTTGAGTCCAAACTAGTTTCCCCAGGTTTCTTTTTCAGTATACACAAAACTAGTTTCGCCAGGTTTCTGATAGAGTGACGCAAATCAGAAATTTTTTTGCAGTTGTATCTTGTGACTCATTACGTTATCGAACCGTTGCACTACGAGACATATTTTGAGTTAAGAAAATAGATAATATCTCGTCTCTGCAGTTGAATCATCATTTTCTTACTTTTTGGTATAATCTTATCAAATTTATTCTTTACAATATTCAGTTCTCCATAGTTTTATATAATACGGTCCCATCAATCTTAACTCAAAATATCCGTTTATTGCTTTGCACTGGCCGGACTGATTATTGTAAAATATTTTTTTTTTAAGAACAGGTTGATTGATATTTTCTAAAAAGGTGTTGGAATCGGATTGGGCTCCGATTGCTCTCGGTGTCAGCGTTAAAGTCATATTCTTGCTCTTACGTTTTTTATTTTGCAGGATCTATTGGATTATTTTTATATATTTCTGCAATTTACGCTTCTGTATTGATATTTCTAAACGGGATTTCAATCAGATTCGGTTAAAAGTCTTTAAAAATATTTAAATCGTTTTCTTTAACCTCGTCGCTTTCTTTTGTTTAACGTCAAGCGTAAAAAGAAATTTATTTTACTGCTGTCTTTTATTTGTCAAAGGTTGATTTGCGTAGTGGTTCAATTATTTGGTTTACCCGGTTTACGTTCCTGGTTTAATTTAATTTCCAACCAGCAATCAATCGTTTCTTTGTTATTGATATTATCATTTGCATATCGTTACTAGTGGTAAAGTAAGTAATATTATTTTATAAGTTGACCTTTTAATATCTTGTGTCTGTGTGTTTGATTTGACGTTCAATCGATTTGTTATTACGTAAAATTTGATCGTTTGCGTAACGTTACGGTCTCAGAATTTATTTTTCTAATTTTTCTTTATTGAATTAATCGGATATTTTTCTAAAAAAATTGTTGAACTCATTTGTGAGTGCTATTGAAATAAACTATGTAGATGAGTTATTAAATTTTGAGATTCCATTGTTATTGGTTTGTGAATTTTTAAAATCTAAATAGAATCCATTGTTATTGGAGTGATGATTTTTAAATTCCACTCAAAATCCTTTGTTATTGGAAAATTTTAGTTTTCATTGATTTTAAGATTCTATTAAAATCTATTGTTATTGGGATGTAAATTTTCTTTGTTTTTGCTCATAGTACTCAACTTTGAGAATATCATCTATACCCATAAGATTTTTGAAATCAATGTAATAAAATACACTCACATACAAAAACTCAAATTGAAGAATGAAATAATATACAAGTCACAACTTTAACATAATACAATTCACAACTTAAAAAATAGAAAAAAATATTAAAAATTTAAAATAAAAATTGTAAAAATAGTTTTAAAAAGCACTTTCGAATTTTTTAAAAAAACATTTCAAAAATAATAATTCAATTTTTTTTACAGAAATTCAAATTTAAAACATATATTTCGAAATTATATAAAATTTTTATTTTTATTTTCTATTATTTATATCTATAAAGTAAGAAGTAGAAATTAATTTTTTTGGTCATTTTATTTCTTTAGATCTTTTTTGTGACAAAAACTTTTTTAAAAGTTGTTTAAGAATTGTCTTAATTGAAATGATTTTTTTTTTTTTTTACCACCATTAATTTCTTACTTTAAAAGTTAATAACAATCAATAGAATTCTATACACAAGTAATGAAAATCTATGTAAAAGTATTTGATAAAATTTGTTAAATCTAGTTAACTTGTAAAATCCTCTCAACTATTAAAATCGTCAAATTCCACAGAAATTCATGTTCCAATAACCCCCACTTAGTCTTTGTGAGCAGATTTGAAAATCAAGGATGAGTTACAACAAAAATATATTGATCATTGATAGATGAAGTGGTGTGATCAGTAATAGATTAAATGAGTCGACGCCTCAAATTAAATTTGAGAGTGATCTGCCATTTATGATTCCATTTGCTATGAAAACTGAGATGTCTACTGAAAATAATCAGAGCATTCAGATTGAAAATGACATGTGTGCTATATGTGCCACCACTCATATATGCATTGATAAGAACATGTTTAGTACCTATCAAAAATGCAATGATGAGGAGCGGTTGTTAATGAGTAACACCGGCTCATCCATTATTGAAGGTTGTGGCGAAGTGAAACTTGCGCTAACTTTTAGACAAGAGATAATTCTCAAAAATGTGAAATATGTCCCAGATATGCGAAAGAATCTTATTTCCGGTTCGCTACTAAGCAAAGCTGGATTTGTAGTAACTTTCGAGTCTGATAAACTTGTGCTAAAGAAAAATGATATTTTCTTGGGCAAAGGATTTGTTGAGGATGGACTGGTCAAAATGTGTATTAAGACAGTCTTATTCACAAATGAACCAAATGCTTATTTGGTTGAACCGTTCAAAGTTTGGCATGAAAGATTAAGACATGTAAATTATAAATCTGTTCAAAGATTGATCAATTTTTTTTTTGGTCAAACAAGCATTGCATTAACTAAAGAGGTTCTACCCACCATGAAGGGAGTTTGTTACACACATTGCAAGAGCTGATTTTGCCACACAATCAGCTTCAAAGATTGATTAATTTAAACCTAAATTCCGAAATACAAATTGAACAAAGAGAAATGTGAAGTATGCGTACAAGCAAAACTCACTAAAACTCCATTCCCTCATGTTGAGAGAACAACGAAACCTCTTGGTTTAATTCATACAAATTTGTGTGATTTAAAATTTGTTCAGACTAGAAATGGAAAAAAATATTTTGTGACTTTCATAGATGATTGTACAAAATATTGTTATTTCTATTTGCTAAGCAGCAAAGATGAAGCCTTGGAAAAATTCAAGGAAGGAGTATAAACTCGAGGTTGAAAACCAACTCGATAGAACTATAAAGATAGTTCGAAGTGATAGAGGAGGCGAGTATGATGGACCATTTGATGTGTTCTGTAAAGAGCATGGCATTATTCATCAAACCACCGCTCCCTATTCACCTGAATCTAACGGAGTTGC
>NC_027751.1:3928063-3928572 GCF_000695525.1 Brassica oleracea var. oleracea
AAATCTGGGTTGATAAATCGGATGTACCAGATATTCATGTTAATACAATTATGGAATTAAGGAATGCATCTTTTTTGAACACGTGTTTCCGTGTAAGAATAGAGACAATCCTAAAAGAGCTTGTGAAGTAAGAGATGCAAACATCTTTACAAATGAGGCAAGTACTTCTGGCACATCTTTTGATGATGCAGAAATATTTGCAGATGAACCTAGACGCAGCAAAAGAACTCGTAAGGAAAAATCTTATGGTGAAGATTTCTTTATGGTCTTTCTTCTTGAGAATGAACCAAGAAGTTTCGCTGAAGCTATGTCTTCACCAGACGCTGATTTATGGAAGGAAGCTTTCAATAGTGAAATCGACTCCATTATGCAAAATCATACATATTATTTGACCGATTTGCCCCAAGGGTTTAAGGCCCTAGGGTGTAGATGGATTTGCAAAAGAAAGTTGAATATTGATGGCTCAACTGATAAGTACAAGTGTAGACTTGTGGTGCAAGGTTTCCGGC
>NC_027751.1:3928807-3929441 GCF_000695525.1 Brassica oleracea var. oleracea
ATACTTGAGAGGTTTAAATCCTACTCAAAAGGAAAGGCAAAAACTCCTGTAGACCCTAGTTTTCACTTGACGAAAAATTCGGGTGAAGCAGTGTTACAGTCAGAGTATGCTCGTGTCATCGGGAGTTTGATGTACTTGACAAATTGTACTAGACCTGATTTAGCACATGCAGTCAATGTACTGAGTCGCTACACGAGTAATCCAGGGCATAACCACTGGAATGCCATAACAAGAGTATTAGACTATGTACGTCATACTAAAACTTATGGGCTGAACTATGGTAAAGAACCAGCATTAATTACTTGCGCTACACCAAAGATTTTGAGCTTCACTATGGTAAAGAACCAGCAGTGGATATGTTTTTACACAAGGAGGAGCAGCAATATCATTGAAATCAACCAAACAAACAGTCTTAGCCAGATCGACCATGGAATCTGAGTTCATAGCTTTAGATAAAGCTGCAGAAGAAGCAGAATGGCTTCGGAATTTTTTGGAAGATATTCCTACGTGGGATAAACCAGTGTCGACATTACGTATACATTGTGATAGCCAAGCGGCAATAGGCCGGGCACTGAGCAGTTTGTATAATGGTAAATCTCGTCATATAAGAAGACGTCATAAAACCATTAGACAC
>NC_027751.1:3929583-3933004 GCF_000695525.1 Brassica oleracea var. oleracea
CCAAGAAATAGGTTCAAGGAGACAACTAAGTCAAACTAAATCTGCCCAAAGAACTGTCAGACTTCGGTATATACCCAGTTCTCAGGATGATTAAACAGTGCTACATGTAAGGAATATAGGATAAGCATTAGCTTTTAATGATTTGTGTCCATTGTTTTGAGATATGAATGGAGTAGTACATGATACTCCTCCAAATAAAACTAATGGCAAATCACCTTGTGAGTGTGAAATGGGGCCGTTTCTAGGAGAATGAAGGAAATGCTATATTCTCCAAGTTCACTCATGATTACCAAGAATGTTCACGGCCAAAATGAACACAATAGAAAAATTAGTTTTGTGAGAGAATGAAGCTGTGTTATAGATATTGTCTAGGTTTACACCAAAGTCCGGGAGGTTCAAGACATCATGGCCACCTCCTGGCCGAGTAAATCCGATAGCTATTAACAATGACTGGTTCAAGGCTGAAAAATTGCTACCAACTCATCATGCAGTGGATTTTTCGCTCACTCTCAAAAGTTATTTTTTTTTTCTTTTTTTTTTCATGTGTATAGAATCATTTCTATTCATGTGGGGGATTGTTGGAACTCGTTTTTGACAAAGTGGTGTGGACCATTTTTCGATGGATTTTTCGACGGAGACGTCTGTCGAAAAGACCAGAATTTGGGCACGATGTAATCATCGTCGTGAACACTATGCGTTAGTGTATTTGTTGGTCAAAATCAGAGTTGTGCTGAATGAGAAATGAAGATCCAAAGTGAGTGATGTGTAAAGCTTATAAAACTTTAAATTTGGCTACGTATAAAATATTTAGCAAATGGATCACTTTGGATATTTGGGTTAGAATTTAATTTTAAATTTGTTAATGGGGCATTATGTCAATTAACTTATTTAGTTAATTTTATTCTTGATAAATCCAAGCAAAGTATATTAAAATTTGTTGACTTGGTCAAAGTCACAATATTACTTTGCAAACTAACGTACAAGATCATGGAAATCAATTCCATAATTATAATTGATATGTACGTTAGTTGACTCCTTTAATTTGCATAACGTGTACTTTCTCTTCAAGTTATAAAAAGAGATCACTTGTGCAGTTTTCTACACGGAAAAATAACAATTCTCCATATTTCTTTTTTCCTTTGATTTATTCTTTTGAGTCTGAGAGTATACATAAAATTAGTTTCATCAGGCTTCTGACGCAAATCAGAATATTTTTTGCAGTTGTATCTTGGGACTCATTACGTTATCGAACCGTCGCACTACGGGACATATTTTGAGTTAAGGATATATATAATATCTCGCCTCTGCAGTTGAATCATCATTTTCTTAATCTTTGGTATAATCTTATCAAATTTATTCTTTACAATATTCAGTTCTCCGTAGTTTTATATAATACGGTCCCATCAAATTCTCCACAGCAAAACAGTACAGTCCCGTGAACCCGTCACAAGGAAGTTATTATCTGGAGACAGAGCCAGACATGTAACTGGGGCACAGTGCCCAAAAGCCGTTTCCAAGGTTTTTGCTCCATCAGATGAGACTAGCTTGATACTATTATCCGCATGTCCACCTATAAGAAACACACAATATTTCTGTAAATACATTACCAACAACACATACTAACTGGGACTGCTTGCTTTTTACCTGTTATTATTTCCCCATCGCTTGTAATAGCAACTACGGACGAACTTCTGATTCCTGATGTGGCAAACGCCTGTGCCTGGGGAAATTGCGTCATCGGTTCCGGAACTAGCTGGACCCTTGAACATGCGCATCAATGATCCACTGCTAGTCGACGTTGCTGTTGCCTTCCCGTGATGAAAGAGGAAAGGAATACCTTTGCCATCAGGGGTGTTTGGTTGCCACTTGTGTTGTGCAACACGAGCTGCTGGCACGTTCATGTCCACAATCACAACACTATCTTAAGATGCCTGAATGGCTGAGGCTGGTAAGTTGCAGCGTTCCAGATTTTGGACACCATATGGTTTTATCTCTTTTGGATTTCGAAAAATGGTCTGCCAAAAATTCAAAATAACGGTCATGGTCAAATAGCAAATTTAGTAACGATCAATAATGATCCGCGTATTCGCGCGGGTTTTGTTTAGATCATGATCCGCGTATAACTGAATGTTTGTACAACCCGCGCGAATAAATAATAATTATGGCTTGTACAACCCGCGCGAATAAGTGAATGTTTTGATCTTAGGGGCACTACAAGAAAATACAAATTTAACGACGGCCAAAATCGTCGTTATTTCCTCGGAAAAGAAGAGTTACAAGGAAATGGCGATGAAAGGCGTTTCGTCGTTATATGATTGTCGTAAGAGAAGATTCGTCGCCATTTCGTCGTTAATTAGCGAGGTTAAATTTTCCTCGTAAAGAAGAATTAAGATTTCGTCGTAAAGACCACGTTGGGTTTCCACGTAACGCGGTCGTTGTTTTTCCTCGTAAAAAACTCGTAAAGGATTCGTCGTAAAAGACTCGAAAAAACCTCTAAACAAATTCGTCGTAATAAAAACGTAAGGAACACGAAAAGAATTCGTCGTAATAGAATCGTAACGGAATCCACGTAAAATCCTCGTTAATTAATCCTCGATATTTCGTCGTTAATTTTCCTCGTTAATACATCGGGAATTAGCGACAAAATTACTTTGTTTTCTATTTACTGAATTTATAAATAAAAATTATATTTATTTAATTTATTAATAAAATTTTAATTGAAATTAAATCGAATAGAAAATTTTTTTTTGGCCGAATCAAAATGAAATTATATAATATATAAATAAGTTTTGAATTTTAAAATACAATAACAAAAAAAAAAACTAATGCTGCATTGCCGCGTCGTAGAATTCCTCGCTCCTTCTCGAGAGATCTGCCTCGTTGACTTGCACGGATGCCTCGCCTGGAATGGGGTTTTGTTGTTTCATGGTCCTGAACATGGCCTCCCATTCCGGATTTGTGGCCGCTATGACGTCCAAGAAGTTCTCGAGACCAGTCATACGAGCTGTGAACGACGATTTTGTCGAGGCCAACTCGTTTTGTGTCGACGACAGCTGATGTTGTGTCGTCTCCAACACGTCGCGCAGCTGAGAGACTTCATCATCCCGTCTCTGGCCATAAGAGGAAGTCGCTCTCGGAACATCGTTGACGGAACCAATCCCCAACACACGTCCCTTTTTCTTGGGAGCGACCTTAAAAAACAATAAAATATATATTAAAATTTAAATTTTAAAGTAAAATGGAATTAATAAAAAATTTATATAAAATTTACCTCCTCGTAAATTCTATCCACTTCTATTGTGCAAAAAAAAAACATTAATAATTAGTTTAGAAAAATAAAATTTAAAAAAATATAAATCAGGAATAAATTGTAAAAACTTACAGCGTAAATCTTGAACCACGTCCTTCTGATGTAGAGCGG
>NC_027751.1:3935049-3944276 GCF_000695525.1 Brassica oleracea var. oleracea
TTGAACAACACCGATTTTTTTCTGAAGACAATTTGAATATCGGAACGGGAACTTGCCCATTGCTTTTAATATGTAACTCGCTTCTTGAGCAAATATCCGGCAAGTCCAACCTCGATTTTATGTTGTCTTTTGTCTTCCCTGGGACATTCAATATTGTATTCATGATGTTCTCAAAGAAATTCTTCTCTATATGCATCACATCAAGGTTGTGGCGCAGAAGGAGATCCTTCCAATATGGTAACTCCCAAAATATACTCTTCTTGTGCCAGTTGTGATGAACACCGTAAGAATCAGGCATATTACGAGGGACATGCCAATTACCACCCCAGCGAACTGTTTCGTTAGCTCCGTAGTAGTCGATTTGCGCTTCAATTTGTTCTCCAGTTAGATATGGAGGAGGAGTGTCTCTCACAACCTTTTTGTGCCTAAACAAATTCTTGTTTCTTCGGTACGGATGGCCAACTGGAAGAAATCGACGGTGACAATCGAACCAACTTGTCTTTCTACCATTCTTCAGTTGAAATGCATCTGTCGTTCCATTACAATATGGACAAGCTAATCTCCCATGTGTAGTCCATCCAGACAACATCCCATAGGCAGGAAAGTCACTTATGGTCCACAAAAGCATAGCTCGCATCGTAAAATTCTTCTTCGTTGAGCAGTCATACGTCCTCACCCCTGTTGACCACAAATCTTTCAACTCTTTTATCAGTGGTTGTAGGAAAACATCAAGTGACCTTTTTGGATGCTTCGGACCGGGTATTAATATGGTCAAGAATAAAAACTCCCGTTGCATGCACATCTCCGGTGGCAGGTTGTATGGCGTAAGAAAGACAGGCCACAATGAATATTGTCTCCCTGACATTCCAAATGGACTAAATCCATCTGTGCATAATCCGAGGTACACATTCCGGCTATTGCTAGCGAAATTCGGATGTACTTTGTTAAAATTTTTCCAGGCTCTTGCATCTGATGGATGAGTCATCTCACCATCCGTCTGAGTATGCTCGGCATGCCACCTCATCTTTCCAGCAGTCTGCTCCGATTGGTACAATCTTTTCAATCTATCTGTAATTGGTAGGTACCACATCCTTTGGTACGGTACCCTATTACGTCCCCTTCCTTGCGGCTTGAATCGTGGTTTCTTGCAGAATCGACATTCTTCCAACTTCTCATCATCTCCCCAGTAGATCATGCAGTTGTCGATGCAAACATCTATCATCTCCGAAGGCAACCCAAGACTATAAACCAGTTTCTGAATCTCATAATAAGAATCAGCAGACTCATTGTCTTCCGGCAAATACTCTTTAAATAAATCTGCCCATTCGTTCATGCAACTTTCAGGTAGATTGTGATCAGTTTTAATATTCATCATTCTAGCAGCCAATGACAATTTAGAGAGACCTTCTCTACAACCACTGTAAAGTGGTTGATTTGCCGCATCTAACATTTCATAAAACTTTTTTGAATCTATGTTAGGTTCTTCATCTTCATCATCATGAGCTACGAATGCATCAGTTACCATATCATGAACCCTATCATAATCTACCATCGGCTGATCCTCCTGATGGTAACTATGTGCATTATGCAATTGATGATCAACCGGTTCTTCTTGAAAGTTGCTATTACTACTACTAGCTTCATTCTGATCATAACTATAACCTTCTCCATGTTGAAACCAGATATAATAATTTGGCGTGAAACCTCTATTTACTAAATGCTTCCAAACATTTTCACGATTTGCCAACTTTGAATTGTTACATTTCCTACAAGGACAGAATATTTTACCGCTTTCTTGGGCGAGCGGTGTAGAATCTGCTTGATGCATAAAACGCTCCAACCCAGCAAGATATTCTTTCGTCACTCTCCCGTTAGCATCTCTATGCATATACATCCACCTCCGCAACTCGAAAATATTTCCCAAGCCCGACATTTTTTTCACGTTTTTTTTTTCTTGTTGGTGTGCGTAAAATTATGTTCAAACCTCCATATATATAGAAAATTTTCGAATCTGGTAGTTGAATTTTGCTAGGAATTTACGACGAAAAATTAGGTTGGTGGCAAAAAAAACGTGTTAAGTTGGTGGATTTCTCGTTCTTTCCTCGTAAGTTATTTCCTCGTAAAACTCATGCTAAAATTACGACGAATTTGCGACGAAACACATTTTTCTCGGAAAAACCACGTCAACTTACGACGATTTTACGAGGAAAAGCTTTACTCGGTATTTTACAAGGCCATTACGAGGAAACTTTATTTCCTCGTAATTTCATCGTTAAGTCATCGTAATTTCACGAGGAATAGTTTTCCTCGTTAAATTTCCTTGCTAAAACTGTGTTTTCTTGTAGTGGGGCCACTTTCAGGTTCTAAACATTTTTATACCATCGGTTAGGCTCAGGTCTAAGTTCCACGTTATCTTCTTCCAGTGATGTCGCGAAGTAGTACCCAGATTTAATCGAGTAGCTTCCTGATTTGGTTCCCAGCCAGACTAGTTTATCAGAAGCATTTGATATGCTTGGCTTTAAACACAGGATATCCTCCTCATGCTGCGGTAAGATGAGTCTTATCTTTTTGACGTCCCATTCTTCTTCCAAACTTAATCTCAGGTCTGCCACTGTAAGGTTGACAAAAGCTTCTGGCGCAGGCCCATATGGGCGCTTTTGGCTCGTGTGATCCAGACAAGGATCATACCAGATGTTGATGTCTTTGCCGTTACCTACGTTCCACCCCAAGTTCTTGACAAGTAAATCATGGCCCACCAGGACGCTCCTCCATCCATGAGATCCCGCAGAACTAAAATCACAGGTGAGAATGTCTCCATCTGGGTAGTACTTTCCTCTCAGCGTTCGGAATAACAGAGAGTTTGGGTTTTCAAGCATTCTCCAGCTAAGCTTTGCAAACGACGCTTCGTTAAATCTCTGGAAATCACGAAAGCCCAAACCTCCGAAGGCCTTTGGTTTAGTTAATTCAGACCAAGCTATCCAGGCCATTTTCTTTTTACCCGATCTGTCATCCCACCAGAAGCGAGTAACCGCAGACTGGATACGTTTGCAAAGTGAAACTGGAAGTTGGAAGCACGTCATCGCATGAGAGGGGGTAGCTGACAGTACACTTTGAAGCATTACAACCTTTCCTGCCGAGGATAAATATCTTGTCGACCAAGAGCTTGCTTTTTGTTTAATTCTATCCACAATGGAGGAGAAGAGATCGCGCTTCCGTCTACCAAACTGCTCCGGTAATCCCAAGTACTTTCCTACCCGTCCCTCGTTTTGAATGTTCAGCACATCCTTCACACTTGATTTTAAGGTCGTTGGCGTTCTTTTGGAGAAGGTAATGGCTGACTTGTCTACATTAATAGCTTATCCTGAGGCCTCTCCATAACTGATGAGGACAGCGTTTAGCTGTGTCGCTGCCTCCCTAGAAGCCTGGATAAAAAACATTGTATCGTTCGTGAACAACAGAGGGTTAATCCGGGGACACCCCCTCACCACTTTACTTCCTTTTAGCATTCCTTCTTCTTGTGCTCAGTTACAAAGGCCCGAGAGTACTTCACTGCACAAAATGAAAATGTACGGTGAAAGAGGGTCTCCTTGACAGATACCTATACTCGGTGAAACCATTCCTCTAGGCGAGCTGTTGATGAGGAAGGAGTATGTAACCGTCGGGATGCATTGCATAGCCATCTCTACCAATCTATGATGAAATCCAAGCTGGTGCAGCACAAGAGAGATGAAATCCCATTCAATTCTATCATAGGCCTTGCTCATATCGGTTTTAACCGCCATCGAGCAACATTTTTCAGCCTTTGTCGTCTTTAAGTAATGGAGAACCTCATGTGTAATCAGAATGTTATCAGAGATCACTCTTCCGGGTACGAAGGCTGATTGATTCTCTGAGATGATAGACGATAGGTTCAGTTGCAATCTCCTAGTAAGGATCTTCGAGTAAATCTTGTAGTAGACATTGCACAAAGCTATGAGTCGGTAGTCAGCCACTTTCTGTGGGCTTTTGATCTTTGGGATGAGCCTTATATGAGTATCGTTGATTCTCTCCGGTATCATGTTCAGCTCAAAGTATCTCTGCACTTCCGCAACAATATCAGGCCCGATCTCCTACAATTGAGTTTGATAGAAGCCTGCCGAAAATCCATCAGGCCCGGGGGCCTTATCAGAATTGATTGAGAATAGGGTGTCTCGTATCTCCTGGGCTGATGGTGTAGCTATTACGGTTTTGTTCTCCTCCTATGATACCATAGGTTGCAGAGCTCTGCGTACCGTTTCAGCCCTATTACTCGCCGATCCCATGGAGGTGAACATCTCCTGGAAATATTGCACTATGACTTTGGATATTCCTTCTTCTTTGTAGCACATTACCCCCTCAGAATCTTCCATAACTGAGAAGTTGTTTGCTCTTTTCCGTCCTTTGGTGGTAGCATGGAAGAAACCCGTATTTCGATCCCCGAGCTTTAACCAGAGCAAGCGACTCCGCTGCTTCCAATAGGCTTCTTCCGCAAGGTACACTTCATTCAACTTCTTGTTTATCTCTTGGAAAAGTGCAGTATCGTTCTCAGGGGAAGTCATGGCCTCTTAAAGCTCCGCCTTTTTCTCCTCTATCACTCGTCTACTATTGCGGTGTTGGGATTTGTTCCATTCTAGCTGTTCGGGTGATTGATATTTTCTCCTTAATCGTAGAATTTCTTGAGTTTTGCCAAGCCTCCAGGATGATCTCTTTCACCTCTCCATTATCATTTAGTCTCCGGCCATATCGGAAGAGGCCTTTCCTGCCCTTTGAGCCTGGTTCCAGGAAGGGGACTAATGGCTTATGATCTGATCCCTTATAATCCAGATACTGGCATCTTGCGGTGGGATAGTTCTCCGCCCATAAATTGTTCGCCACAGCTCTATCGAGGCGACATCTAACTAGATGATCCCCACGCTTCCCCCGCCATGAGAGTGGATCCCCGGAGTGGCGTAAATCAAATAGATCCCCTTCAGAGAAGAAGGTTCTCAGGTTAATAAAGGAACCTTTGGGTCTTGCCGATCCTCCCAGTTTATCCTCATCGTATAATAGATCGTTAAAGTCACCCGTGACAAACCACGGGGAATCTCTCGAAGAGGCTAAGTTTAGGAGGTGATCCCACTGTAATCTTCTCTGTTTCTTGTCACAATCTCCATGAACAAATGAGGCAAAGAAAGCTTTCCCTTCGTATTCGATATAGGTATCAATCAGATTTGCATTAGAATACATAACGTCAATATTGATCTTTGAATTCCAAAACAGAGCTAGCCCCCTGGCCCCATGGCCTTTCGGAGGGAACAAATGATGAGACTCGTATCCAAGCTGCTCAAGTTTCTTCAATACAAAGTCATTGGGATTTTCAGTCTCCATTAGAAAGATTAGATCCGGATCTACATTGCGCTTGATCTCTTGGAGACGACGAACTGTCGCGGGGTTCCCCAACGCTTGACAGTTCCAGCTGGTGATCGCTAAGGAAGCGGATCTGTCGGGATACGAAAACCCGACTTCTTCCGCGTCCTAACCGGTATCATGTTTCTGATAGGCTGATTATCAGAGTTGGAGCTCCTGTCCGATTTCCCGGATGAGTTTCTTGACGTATGTGCTCTTGCAGCAGAGAGTTTCGTTTCTCTGTTCACTTGGTAGGAATTTGTTGCTAGCCTTCTGCGGTTTATTGGCGGTTTCGAAGCTAGCGTTTTCCTTTTCCTGGAGCTTTCCTTCTCTTGCCGTTTTGGGCTTTCCCTTACAACTTTCTTCCTCAGAGTACGCCCAGGTTTCCTTTTAGATTTCGAGACCTCAGAGGAAGGTCCCGCTGCATCTGTGCTTAGGACTTGAGGTCCCAGTCTTTGAAGCATTGAGACTCGTTCTGCACTAGTGGGAGTCAGTTCCTCGCGCGGGGGAGGGGCTCTTGCTTGCATAGCTGCTTGTACCATCATAGAAGCAGTCTCCTCTATTTCTCCATGTTCTTCAGCTTGGTGCAATCTTTCTTTTTGTGTCGCACTTTCCGTAGGTTCAGCGCACATTGTATACTGAGTCATAGCCTCTCTCACTTCTCCTATAGCTTCCTCCATTGCAGTTTGGGCATCAACTGGCTGATCGCTCCGAAGGGGATCCCCCCTTTACTGGAGGATTTTGTAGCAATGGGGAGGAGCTAGCTTCTTCCATCCTCGGTTCAGCAAAATTCTGAGGTGGCTCTTTGGCTTTATGAGCGCTAGATTCTGTGCGGGGTCGCCACTGGAGACTAGCGTGGCGTACTTTTTCTTGGTCCAGAGGGGGTCTGTAATCGCGTGCACTGTCTCTGGTTTGATATGACATGTGTGCTTTGCTTCGGGGATAGCCATTCCTCTGTCGGTTACTTTCGCCGCGTCTCTCGGAGTACTGATGCTCACGATCTCGAGGGTAGTATCTTGAGGTTTCCTTTTGTGCATTATGGTAGTAACCATCATGATACCTTCCTTTCTCAGGTCCCCTAGATGATTGAGTCACGAACTGGAAGTTAGCGTTTTCTGTCTTTGAGTTCTCAAGGCTGCCACTCTCGGGCCTAAGTACACTCCTAAGTCTTCACCCATGCTCTTTATCGTTTCCTCAGACCACAGATGGACTGGTATTCCCTGAAATTTTATCCAAAATGGAATAAGAGATGGGAAGGAGCTAGAGTAGGTAGGTTCCCACCTTTCCACTATCACCATCCAGCTAGCATAGTGATACGGTCGTTTCTCAAGAACTGCTATTAAGTCAGTTTCTCTAGTAAACTGGAACTGGAACATTCCGTTCCCGAGATCGGAGCCAACCGGCCTTGTGTCACTTTTCCACAACTCTGTGAAGAAGGGGAGGAGCGACCTTACTCGTTGGACAGATGGGTTGGTAACTCTTCCAATCAATTTGAGCGCATGTTGTCGCAGTAGATCTGGGTGCTCAGGAGCTTGGGCTTTGATTCTACCCGTTCTAAGCGCTTGGTGTGGTTTCTTGGCCATGCCTTTGCCTTTTTCCGCAGAAGAGAGACGTTTCTGCATCTTTCTTTTCAAACAGCGATAGTTATGTTTTCAGGTACAAGTAGTTTCTTGTTAAAACCCTCAGATATCTTCTTTCTTGAGTAATCTCTGTATGTCTTGCTTGAATTCTGGAGTATCTGTGAAGAGTCTTGATGTCAATCTTAGTTATCAGCTGGAACAAACGAAGTCAAGAGAGTATGAACAGGAACCCTTGTATCACTATCGTCGGGGATAAGTTGAAGTTATCGTCAGCGTGATGCAGACATCGGCGGTGAGCTGGCCGGAGCACGGCGGTCCCTCCGACCACGGGTCGGGGGAAGAACCCGGTGGTTAAAGATCAGTCGCATGCTAATGTCCACTGGATTTTGTCTAAAGTGGCTACGGATTTGAAACTCTTCAAAAAGTTGTTCTGTTTTTTGCCAAAGAAGGAAATAACACGGTGGGTAATAGGATGGGGATATTCCTCGGACCAGCAGTTAAAGATTTCCTCGACAAAGGTGCCTGGGAGAGAAAACTTCACTGTTCCTTCTTTCTACTTTGCGGTTTGGAGTCGTTTTGTCTTGTTTATAAATATTCCACTGGGTTGGAGTCAGGATTTTGGGTTTTTAATTAGTTTGGGATGGGCCAATTTTGATGATGGACTCGGACCAGTAAACTATATCTAATTTTGATTGTTTCCACTTTCCAATATGGTAATGATCTCACACAGAAGTCAAAAAACGAGTAAACGATTACGACATCTTCGAGATGAGCATATATTTCCTAATAAGCTACGAGAAGAGCATATTGATTGGGAGTTTCGTTCTTTATAAATCAATTCACCATCTCTTACCTCTAAAATTCTGGTCATGTCCAGATCGTTCTCTCTATATATCAGATATAACTAATTTGGTCATTTTATTTATTTTTATGTTTAGAAATAGTTTACATTTTAAAAGGAGACTAGGTGTTTTCCTGCACCATGTGCATGAATAAATTTTTTGAAAATTTAAATCATATTTATCGGTAAATATTTGTTCATTTTTAGATTTTATTATTTCCGCACAATATATTGGGTAATTAAAAATTCAGTAACCATTACATATATAATTAAATTGGTGTGAATACGTAAATAGATTTTATTAATCCAAATAATTATTTTTTCAATTTTATATTGTATATAATTAAATTTAAATTATATATACATAGAATATATTATTTTTTTTTATTGATAAATGTTAAATGATGCGTTTTCCTCATTTGGTTTGTTGATGATTTGTATCTTTTATAATAAAAATTTTAGATTACTTATAACAAATTTTTATCATTCAAATTTATTAATTGTCATATATAATTTAGCCACATTAGGTAATTCCATAATTTTTAATTAAAGAAAGAATTGAGAACATTAATAGTTAATTTATGAATAATTTAATGAAAATCTTATTATATATTTAGATGAATCACTTTATTTTTCTAATGATTCTAAGAATCATTGTGGTGGTGACATGTGACTACTGTAGTAATATTTCTATTTTAATATATATATGAGATTTTGTTCTTTTCATCTGTTTCAAAGAAAATTCTAACAACCCCCTTTTAAAGTTTCTTTTGTTGTGTATTAATAATTATAAAGAAAAAGCTTTGTGGTTTTTGTATGTGAAAACTAGAGATGAATATTTATTATTGAACTTTATTATATGATCAAAAGTGACGAGAGGAAGAGAGTAAGAGCTGAACTCTTTCTATATTTTCTTGTACACAAACGAACAATATATATAGGGAGGTAAGGTCGGCTAATGTTCAGATATTTATTTAGTTAATAATATAATATGTCTAGTGGATAATCATTATCCAAACTAACACTTATCTTATAACACTCCCCCTTGATTATCCATCTTGTATTACGTAGTGCCTCGTTAAAAACCTGGTCATGGGAAAACCCATTGGGACAAAAACCATGACAAGGGAAAAAGAGTACACTGCCGTAATCTCCCTCTGAGATAGTAGACGTAGCTTTCTCATCATAGGTCACGCAAATGCCGCATTCCAATACCGTAGACATGTTTTCGGAATGTTGTAGTCGGAAGAGCTTTGGTGAACAAGTCAGCCGGATTTTTGCATGACCGTACATACTCAATGTCCACTTCTTTATTTTTCTCGAGCTCCCGTACGTACGAGAAAAATCTTGGAAGGATGTGTTTTGTTCTGTCGCTCTTAATGTAGCCTTCCTTGAGTTGAGCA
>NC_027751.1:3944326-3945164 GCF_000695525.1 Brassica oleracea var. oleracea
ACACATTCTCGACATGCTTCGTGAAGCGCAATGATTTTAGCATGATTTGAAGAAGTCGCAACCAGAGTTTGTTTCTGGGACCGCCAAGAGATCGCGGTTCAACCAATTGTAAAAACGTAGCCGGTTTGCGATCGAGCCTTATGAGGATCTGATAAGTATCCTGCATCTGCAAAACCAACCATACCAAACTCGGGTTTTCTAAAATACATTAACCCTAAATCAATTGTACCTTGGAGGTAACAGAATACATGCTTTATTCCGTCCCAGTGCCTGCGAGTAGGAGCAGACCTATATCTTGCCAGGAGGTTAGTAGCAAAGGCAATATCTGGTCTGGTACAGTTTGCAAGATATAACAGCCCACCGATAGCACTCATATAAGGTACTTCTTGACCTAATATCTTCTCGCTATCTTCGCAGGGCCTAAAAGGATCACTCTCAACATTGAGAGATCTACCAATCATTGGAGTACTCAAAGGAGTCGCTTTGTCCATACGAAAGCGTTTCAATATCCTTTTCGTATAGTTTGATTGATGCACAAATATCCCTTCTCGGAGATGCTCTATCTGGAGCCCAAGACAAAACTTTGTCTTGCCGAGATCTTTCATTTCGAACTCCTCTTTCATATGAGTTCGAGCATCATCAACCTCCTTTTGAGTTCCAATTATATTCAGGTCATCTACATATACATCAATGATCACAAAGCCAGATGACGATTTCTTTATAAAAACGCATGGACATATCGCATTATTCACATATCCTTTACTCAAAAGATATTCACTTAAGCGATTGTACCACATGCGTCCGGATTGCTTTAATCCGTAAAGTGATCGCTGTAACT
>NC_027751.1:3947608-3958086 GCF_000695525.1 Brassica oleracea var. oleracea
GAGCTTTGTCAAATTCGACATGATAACTGTATTCATAGAATAATATATAAATATAGTAAAGACGGGAATTTAAATGCATAATTTAAATGCAAAAATTAAAGGCATAAAATAAAAACATAAACTTAAATTGCAAAAATTTAAATAGCAGGAATTAAGATAGTATAAATAAAATCGGAAGGCTCAGCCTACCACATGATCCGAGGAGTCATAGACTACCATATTGATCATTTTTTCAAAGTCCGAGGAGACATGGTGTACCATTTTGACTTTTATTTATTTCAAGGTCCGAGGAGACTTAGTCTGCCATTTTTGACTTTTTATTTTTATTCACGGAGGCAAAGCCTACCACGTGTTTCTCTGATCGTGAAGGCATAGCCTACCATAACGATCAGTCGGGGAAGGCAGCGCCTATCATCCCGAAAAATAAACGGAGAAGGTCCAGCCTCTCACTCCGAAATAATAATAAAATTTAAATAAATTAAGTATATTGAAATACATAAATTTAAACATTACCTCGGTTGGTTTAAGAACTTTCGGATTGATAAGTCTCAGTTGGTCAGGACCTCGTGCTGATAACGTGTTGTGTATTAATAATTATAAAGACAAAGTTGGATTGATAAGCCTCAGTTAGTCAGGAGCTCGTGCTGATAACGTGTTGTGTATTAATAATTATAAAGACAAAGCTTTGTGGTTTTTGTATGTGAAAACTAGAGATGAATATTTATTATTGAACTTTATTATGTGATCAAAAGTGACGAGAGGAAGAGAATAAGAGCTGAACTCTTTCTATATTTTATTGTACACAAACGAACAATATATATAGGGAGGTAAGGTCGGCTAATGTTCAGATATTTATTTAGTTAATAATATAATATGTCTAGTGGATAATCATTATCCAAACTGACACTTATCTTATAACATCTTTTACTTTTTGTATTCATTTTTGCTTTAATTGTTTCTCGTACTTTTACATATGTCAATGTCAAAAAAAAAAAAAAAAAAAATTTAAGAACCTCGTAGGCCAACAAAACAACACCATACATTAAATGCTCTGAAGCCACTCCTTCTGACATTCTGACAACAAAAGCTGTCACGTTCAAGTACACAATCTTTTTCTCCCCGAGATGCTTTTCTTATGTGGCGATTAGAAACCGCAACAAACAAGAAGAACCTCTAAAACACGTCCCATAAAATGCTGATTTTGACTGTTACAAAAAAAATGCTGATTTTGATGCTCCACTACCCACCACCGCATTACATCACGCTCGTGCTCTAAAAGTATTAACTTTCAATATCTTTTATGGAGATTACGTATTGTAAAGAAAGCAACATAAAGCAGTTGTTTATATTACATACGTGTACTTGTTGCAGATTTCAATGCCAGGTGTTGGAAATAATACGTAGGAAACCCACAAGAGTTAGAAGATGTGTTACATAATTCAGGAACTCAAACGCACCATATATTAATTATTCGTACAAAAGGTATTTTTATTAGTGCAAAACATTTCATCTTGTCATAGCCGGATGCAAAATTTAATAAAGCCAAAATTAGCATTACAATAACATCACTCTTGAATCTACCAATTAGTACCGATCCGGAAACTGGAGGTCGGACTCATTGTTTACGTTTATTTTATTTGATAATCGCCGTTAGTGCTTTGTTTATTTCAGTCTGATTCATTGGTGATAGGTCTAAAGGTCCACAATATTTGCATCCTTTGTGTCCATATCTCATATCTGCGTTAGTTTACTAAGTGGGAGCTCATTGTCTGTGTCTGAAAATGAATTAGATGGTTTGTCTTTGCTTTTTCCCCACAAAACGGAATAGAGCCCATTGCCCAAGAACTATCACTATTGCTCCAAGCATCCTACAAATATTATTTAATTATTCGTACAAAAGGTACTTTTATTAGTGCAAAACATTTCATCTTGTCATAGCCGGATACAAAATTTAATAAAGCCAAAATTAGCATTATAATAACATCACTCTTGAATCTACCAATCAGTACCGATCCGGAAACTGGAGGTCGGACTCATTGTTTACGTTTATTTTATTTGATAATCGCCGTTAGTGCTTTGTTTATTTCAGTCTGATTCATTGGTGATAGGTCTAGAGGTCCACAATATTTGCATCCTCATGTGTCCATATCTCATATCTGCGTTAGCTTACTAAGTGGGAGCTCATTGTCTGTGTCTGAAAATGAATTAGATGGTTCGTTCTTATAAAAAAAAAAATTAGATGGTTCGTCTTTGCTTTTTCCCCACAAAACGGAATAGAGCCCATTGCCAAAGAACTATCACTATTGCTCCAAGAATCCTACAAATATTATTTAGATATATATAATTATATCATTGAGATTTTTGAAAAAAAACATCAACTATTTTCAAAAGCTTACGTACCTTCGAAGGTACATAACCTCAGCAAGAATTATTTGATAACCGCCGTTAGTGTTTTGTTTATTTCAGACTGATTCATTGGTGATAGATCTAGAGGTCACAACATTATGCATCCTTTGCGTCCATATATATCTGCATTAGCTTACTAAGTGGGAGCTCATTGTCCGTGTCTGAAAATGAATTAGATGGTTCGTCTTTACTTTTGCCCCACAAAACGGAATACAGCCCAAGAACTATCACTATTATTCCAAGAATCCTACAAATATTATTTAGATATATAATTATATCATTGAGATTTTTGAAAAATTCATCAACTAAGCTACGTACCTTTTCCAAGGTACATAACCTCAGCAAGAATTATAGAACCCAAAATCGCAACAATGACCATGCTAAGTGGATTGAAGGCAGTCACAAACACCGGTCCTAGAGTTTTCATTATTACTCCTTGAACGTAGTAGCCAACACCTGAACATATTACCCCCTGCATCATATAGCAGAAAGATCATTTAATTTGATTTGTAAACAACAAAACTCAAACCCTAGATTATATATTAGTATACTATATAGGTTTACACCATAAATAGCGGCTAGTAATTTGGAAGCTAATTGGATGGACCAAGCAGTAGGGTTGCCCCTTTCAATGAACAGTGTCACGATAGTGCATTCAATAGACCCCATTAAGCATATGAAAGCTGCCAAGGATAGCTCTACCGGATACGATTTAAGCGTGATCGTCTGCACATAACCAAATAATTAATGAGAAATGTTGTATCTTTAGTTTCTTTTATAAATCTATAAATTTTAGAAATGTTGTTTAGTTTTACTTTTTGATAATTATACCATTTTAATTAATTTTATACAAGTTGATTTAATATATTTATCCAATAGAAATAGATTAAAAATTTTATCTAAGATTATAATTTAAAAAACATATGACATATCAATTTTTAAATATAATTTAAAATAAAGGAGACTTCTCAAGTTTACCCACAAACCGACAGAAAGAAAAAGAAAGGGTTATAAATACATCTCGTAGGGGAAAAAAACCCTAAACTCAAAAATATCTCACGCAGCTTATATTGTCTTCTTCTCAAATTCGCCATGGACAAAAGATCAGCCGTCAAAGTAATCTTTGTTTTCCTTCTTGGTTTTCTAATTAGCTCTTCTTAATTCGTACTCAGTCTCAAACTTTTGTTCCTGTCTCTTCTTTAAATTGTAACTAGATCTCAATACGCGTAACTGCGCGAGTTTTTGTTTTCATTTATTTTTATATAAATATTTTGTTTTCAATTCCAAATTGGTATATACTATAATATATATGAGTCTATCAATTTTTAAAATATAATAAGTTTACGGTATATATTTTTTTATTGAATAGATTGTTTCAAACTTTCAATGTATTTGTATCTTCTATATATATATATATATTTTCGGATTATTATTTTATTACTAAAATTGTAACTATATATATAAAAAGATTAGTAAAATATTGTTTTATTGTCATATTCAAAGCTATTGTAACATTTCACAAATTTAAAAAGTTTTTTAAAAAAAGTTAAACTTTTTGCTTAATAGATTTATATTATCGTTTAAATAATTAAACATTTAGTTTTGTTTAATTTTTTAAATAAACTATATAGTTTAAATTTTTTTTTCATTGGTTTAAGATATTAAAGATTAATCATTGTTAGATAATATGATTTTTGTTATTTAAAAAAAAAATCTTTATAATTTTAAAAGTTAATATAGACAAATATTAAAATATTTAACATATGGATGTATAGTATTACAACATTAAATTATATTTATTTAATTTATACTATCTATAAATTCAATAGATCATCTATTTTTTAAATCCAATTATTAATAGCCCAATAAAAATTTATGGCATGCCCAAAATTTAAATGATAAGATTAGAAATTAAATATAACATGACTTTTTAGTAATATGTCCATTAGGTCCATTTTTAAAAAAATCACACATAAATCAAGGTTGTGACTTCTCTTTTAATATATAAGATGAAACTTTTTTATTTGTTTAGGTTGAAGCAGCCCCTGCTCCTGCTGAGGATGATTTGGATACCAAAGTAAACCTAAATAAGCAAGACTTGATTCCTTCTGTTCAGAAGGTGGAGAGATCTGATCAGGAAGACGAGGATGTATAATACTCTATTTGCATATGAAGTGTGCATGTTCTTCCTTCCTGCTTATAATTTTAAGCAATTTACTAAAATAGCTTCAACATATTGGTTTTACTTGCTGTTTTGCTGATGGAAAGTTGATATGTTTTATGGAAACAGAGCTGGTCTGATTTAACAAATCTCTTTCTTAATCATTCTTTGAATTTAATGACTTTTTTTTGTTTCATGCTCAGCCTACTAATACAGGAGGATCAAAGCCACCTTTCTCTATGTCTCTTTCTGTGTGCGACTTCTTTTTTTTTCATAACCTCCTTTGTTATACATATACTTTGAGGAATTCTTCAAAGAAGCTGGCCAAGTTGTTGACGTCAGATTTGGTATGTCAAAAGATGGTGATGACAGATTCCTTGGCTTTGGCATTGTTGAGTTTGCAACTGCCAGAGAAGCACAGAAGGTGGTGATAGCTAGTTATTAGTGGTTAATATTTATATGTCGCTCGGGCTCTAAGAGCATGTTTATTGCAGGTCTCTTAGGTTAGGTCTCTTGGCGTAATATAAGATACGGTTTGTTAACTTTTAACTAAAAAAACTAAGAGACGTCTCTTAAATAAGAGATATAACGTGCTCTAAACGCTTCAGAAAAATATATGTTTAGTAATTATTTCAATGTAGTGGAAGATTCTTGCAGAATAAAGTGTTTTTTTCTTTCTTTTTTTATTAATAAAAAGTTCATACAATATCTAATCAACATAACTAAGTAGTACTAGGTGGTTGCCCGCAAATTTGCGGGTATAAATAATTTTAAAATTTTAATATAATATAATAATTTATGTCTTCGATCTGCAATAATATAGTTTAATATTTTATAACTGAATGTGAATTTTTGGAAGATAATTTTTAATAAAAATATTTTATTTATTAATACTTTTTAAATTCTTAAATAGGATTTATATAGTATTTAGTTAGATTTTTTACATCCTTTGCAAAACATTATTTTATTAAATTGTTTTAGAGCATTATCGTTAGAACATGTATATATAGTTTAATTAGTTTGTATATCAATTTTTTGTCCATAAAAAATATTAAAATAAAAAACATGAACTCATGTGACAAATAGACCTACACTTGCAATTAAAGAACAAAACACAAAAGTTATTAAGAAGAAACATAACTATATACATATGTGAATTCTATTAATTTAATAAAAAGGTAACAATATTAAAAAAATAAATAGTTTTAAAATTTTAATATAATATAATATTTTATGTCTTTGATATGCAATAATATAGTTTAATATTTTAAAACTGAATGTGAATTTTTGGTAGATAAATTTTTAATAAATTTTTTTTATTTATTAATACTTTTTAAATTCTTAAATAGGATTTATATATTATTTAGTTAGATTTTTTACATCTTTTATAAATCAATATTTTATTAAAAAAATTTATACCATTATCGCTAGAACATGTATATATAGTTTAATTGGTTTGTATATACAAATTTTCTTCCATAAAAATTATTAAAATCAAAAACATGAACTCATGTGACAAATAGACCTACACTTGCAACTAAAGTATAAAACCCAACAGTTATTAAGAAGAAACATAACTATATATATGTGAATTCTATTAATTTAATAAAAATGTAAGAATATTAAAGTTTCATAAATTTAGGAATGTAATTTTATTCATAATATTCTTTGGATTGTTTTATGACTTATGTAATTTTGTGGTTATTTTTCTTTGAAAAAGGTTTTGAAAATGATGAACTTGTGAAGAATATAATATTTTGGCATTGATTCTGATTTGATAACATTTTTATAACCTCTTAGAAAGGAAACTATACAACTATAAATAATTCATAAAATATTTTTTATAATTTATGAATTATTTCTCAGAAACTTAAAAATCTTTATAATGATTTATAAAACCTAATAAGTGGTTTTATAACTCAAGAAAATAATTTGTTATCTATGAAGAATAATTTATAAACTTAAAAAATGATTTTAAATTTTATAAAATAGTCCTATATATTAATTTAAAATTAAAAACCATCGATAAGAATTTAGAAAATATTTTTAAAGTTAAATCATTTTTTTAATTTTAAATAATTTACAAACATGCCAACCTTATCAATGGTTATTAATTTTATAAAATATTTATAAAAATGTTTAAGAAAATTATTAAATCATTTTAATAATTTTAAATAATTTACAAACCAGTTAACCTTAATAAATATTTTCTAAACTCCTATAAATGATGAGAAATTCTTCCTTATAAATTGTTTTATAAATATTTATAACATTTTTATAGATCTTTATATATTGAAATGAATCAATATAAATGACTTTAATTGTTTTTTACAAAATATATATTAATCATCTCAGATGATTTTAAACTAATGTAAATAATTTATAAACTCGCTATATGTTTTATATATGCATATTATGACTTATATAGGAAAATAAAGCTTTTTACAATTGTTTATAATAGAAAATAAAGCAGTATATTATTTTTATTAACTACTTTTTGACAACATATTTCATATAATTTATAAATAGACTATTAGTGCAAAAAACAAAATGATGGAGTATAAAAAAAAATGATGGAGTATAAAATAGAATTCCCATCCCTAACAATAAAGGGATGAGGATTTAATAGGTTTTTTCACATGATGGAATTATCTGTTTGGGTGGTCCAATTTTTTGTTGTCAACAATATTACACATAATACCAAAATTACACATGAATTTTCTTTTAATGTATATGAACGTACGTACGACACTTCTTTCATCATTCATATTCTTTAGTCGGTGTTCTTCAGTTTCTACTAACGTAGCCACTACAAAAGTCCGATAAAATCCACAAAAAAAAAAAAATCTGAAGCTAACCGGTTGAACCGATGGGTAACCAATATAAAATCTAATATTATAATAATTATGGTCATATGAAAATCAAAATAGTATAATCAGTTATGTTTATTTTTAAAGATTTAAAATTGAAATTAGGTATAATTAACCTTTTTAATTTGTCTCACATTGATTTAATGCTTATGTTATAATAATAATGATCAAATATTTTGTCTGCCTCATAGATTTAAAATGTTATAATGACTTTATTATTTAGAAAACAAGATAATAGACATTATTATCATTAATAATGCGCAGATAATAGACTCGATATAATGCTAGTCAAATAATGATAATAGACATCATCATTAATAATGCGCAGATAATAGACTCGATATAATGCGCAGATAATTTAGTTGACTAGCATTATATCGTGTCTATTATCTGCGCATTATTAATGATGATGTATATTATCATTAGTTGACTAGCATTATATCGAGTCTATTATCTGCGCACTATTAATGATAATAATGTCTATTATCTTGTTTTCTAAGTAATAAGGTCATTATGAATGTTTAATGAAGTAGATGACGTCCTCCTTGGTTCGTTTGATCATTGGATCAATGCGCAGGGATGGAACACCCTATTCAACAACGCTGGACTGTTTCAGGTAAAGCTACATAAATAAAATTAGGTTTGTATCAGACACAAAACAACAATTCATCTTTAATTTATTGTTAAAACATCTAAGCTGTGTGCACAAGAAATTATAAACAAACATTCACTTCCGGTTAGCTAAACAGATTGTGAATTCATCTTCCTAAATTTCAGATCACCAACCCACAGCTGATACCAATTAACACAGAAGGCATGTGGCGTGTGGATAATAAATCCATGCTTGACAGAAACATATGGGCGGTGTCAAGTGTGGGTAGGACACTGCACCAGGGGCAACATGCAAGGTTCAACTACCGGCTTTCGATAGGAAACGAGATGGCAGGGATGAATGCAAGGCTACAAAGGCGTGTAATAAGAAGGGAGTTCGCACAAAATACCACAACTTTTCCTCAATACAGTTTCATACAATGAAGGGTATGGCATTAACATTTCTACAGTAAGAAGAATGAAACTTATCTCTACTTCTGTTATTTCTACAGTAAGAAGAAGAAACTTATCTGAAATTTTTTATGATTTGTAATCACATTCATCGATCTAACTGATAGAAGCAGCTTTGTCTCAGGATCCAAGCAAGCCTATGAATATCAATAGAGACGAGCGAAAATTGAACAATTTTTTGAAAAAAGTTTGAAAAAAATTACTTTTTAATATATTATGCTATATATATGTAAATGAGTTAATATGGTCTTCATTAACTTTAAGTAAAATCACATTTAAGAAACATTTTTAATCGAATAACCTATTTAAATACCGTTAAACTAAATGAGTTTATATAAGTATTTATTTCTATTAAAAGTCCACTAAAAACCTGTTAAACTCTATTTTAACATCATGTGCTTTGTTAATTGATAAACTTAATGTCCGTGTAATTTTTTCTTAATTTTAAATGCTTCTTATTTTTTGGATAATGTATGTGTTTGTTATAACTGTCTCAAAAATATAATTTCTAATATAATAAATATATGTGTTTGTCATAACTGTCTCAAAAATATAATAATTCATTTCCAAAATTTTGGTTGATATTTGTGTAGTCCAAAAAAATAGGAATCTAGTAAGCAGTTATAATCAAAATAGGAATTTTGGTTTGTATCTTCCTTGCTGCCGTGTTTTTTAAATAAGCAGTTATAATTATATGGATATAAGCAGTTATATATTGCTTTCTTGCTGCTGGAATTTTTTTTAAGTAAGCAGTTATATATGCATTTGATCAAAAAAAAAATAAGGAGTTAAATATTGTTTCCTTGTATTTTTAAACTTGAACTCAACTATTATCAATTGGACATATTCCTAATTTAAAGGTACTGATGGTATACATCATCTTTAAAGAGTTAAAAATAAACAGTCGGCGAGACTAAAAGTTTTAGAGAAAAAAACAGGAAGAAAAAAGCCCAATTGTCATTAATACAGCCCACATAACAATCGGAGCCGTCGTCATCTGTTTAAAATAAACCCAAACCCAATCAAACTTACTATAAAAAAGTTACAGTTTTTTAGTTAACATCATCATACATCCGTCGCGAAGTAGCCCCTCCGGTAAGTAACCCTCACGAGATTGTAGATCGGTTTTAATTTAGAAGAATACTACTCTGTTTTGTTCTCTGACTAAAAGGATACTGTAGAGAAAGTAGACAGATGGATAGGGTTTTTTTCCTTTGTCACAAAAAAGGAACCTTTTACGCAAAGTATGTGTGTTTTATAGTATCACAATAGTATCAAATATCAAAGGTTTATCAATGGTTTTTATGATTTGTATCACATTCATCGATCTAACTGATAGAAGCAGTTTTGTCTCAGGATCCAAGCAAGCCTATGAATATCAATAGAGACGAGCGAAAGAGTTAGCACAAGGTTTGATGAAAAAGTGTGATTTCACCGGTGCTCACTACAAGAAAACAGCGGTATTCTGACGGACATTCCGACGGAAAATGAAATCCTCTGAATATCCCGAGGAATTTCCGAGGTTATTCCGAGGAAACACAAAATTTGGTTTCCTCGGAATATACAACGGAATTCCGAGGAAATATCAATCCGTCGGAATATTCTTATGGAATACCGAGGAAAAATGTATTCCTCGGAAAAAACCGATGAATTCCGAGGATATATTATAGCCGTTGGAGAGCCATTGGGGGATTTTAAAAATTCCGAGGAAATTCCGACGAACTAGCCGTTGGCGTCGGAATTCCGTCGGAATTTCCTCGGTCTGTCGGCAGGATTTCAACTATAAATACAAGCACCCCTCTTCCTCTTCATTCACTCCATATCTTCATCATCCCTCTTACTCTCTTTACATACAAATTTGATTCATAAAAAAACATGTCTTCTTCAAATGATTTTCGTTCTTGGATCGATCGACCTCATTTGGATCCAAACACGAGATTGCTTACGGAAGAATACCAACGAGGTATAACCGAATTCAT
>NC_027751.1:3958295-4009434 GCF_000695525.1 Brassica oleracea var. oleracea
AAGCTAGGAGATTTTATGATATGTTGGATGCTGGAAATCAACCATTGTACGAAGGTTGCAGAGATGGTCATTCAGCGCTCGTAAGCTTGCGTTGAAGGCTAACAAATTGGATCCCACCTTGGAGAACATGACACACATGACAATGGTGTGTGATGTGCACTGCACTGCAACAACGACAGAGAAGAAGCTATTTTTCGGGAACATGCTGGATTGGTACGGTATACTTCAGGTTGACATGAAGGCTGATGATATAGTGATCAAGAAACAGTACAGAAGGCTGGCGCTTCTTCTCCACCCTGATAAAAACAAGCTCCCCGGTGCTGAGTCTGCTTTTAAACTCATTGGTGAAGCTCAGAGTATACTTTTGGATAAAGTCAAAAGGAATTTTTATGATATTAGACGTAAACCTTGGAGTAGCCGTGCACAGCGGGAAAGCGTTAATTTAAACAAGTTTCCAGGCCCAAAAAATGCTTGCAATGAACCGCCAAAGCGTCCGGCTAAAGGAAACAAGAAGAGAAAGAATATGGATGAATCTAGTGATACTATGGCAGGAGGATCAAAGACACTCATTGCTTTCAATCTCTCACTCCAAGTTGAAAGATCAGATCTGTAAGTAGCACCTTAATTTCTCTATTGTGCCAATTAAGTTCTTTTTTCTAATATAACCTCCTCCTTGTTGTTATACATTACCATCCATCCATCCATATACAGTGAGGAATTCTTCAAAGAAGCTGGCCAAGTTGTTTATGTTAGATTTGGTATGTCAAATGAAGACCCTCCCAGATTCGTTGGCATTGGCATTGTTGAGTTTGCAACTGCCAGAGAAGTACTGTTAGTTAATTTTTTTTTTTTTTTTTGCTTATGATGATGAAAGCTATCTGATAGGTCATCGATTGCTGATTTAACCATTTGTAATTAAAAGGCATTGGAATTTCACGGTAGATTTTTGCTCGGTTGTCGAATCCGTCTTGAGGTTTCTCATGTGAGGAGACAAAGACCCGCAAACACTCCACAAAGCAGCGGGTAAGTTTTCAATTTTTTTTTTGTCTTGGAGCTTGTTAATATTGATGTTGTTCTTGTATTAATAATAGTTTTCTCTTTATGTCAAATTATTGTAGTCCTTGTCTTCTTAAGGAAGATTTCAAGACGGTTTCTGTTCCCATTGACCGTGAAACCAAAGGGTGTGTGACTCATTGCACTTTGTTACCAGTTTGTGATTAATTTGCAGATGCTAACTAAATTTTGTTTTTACAGCATAGAGAATGCGTTTGAACATGAAGGATGAATATCGTTTTTGATGAGCCTAGACCTAGGCACAAAAATGGCAGAGGAAGAGACATTTTTTTTTTAATTTTAAAGACTAATAAAACCCTTATAATTCGCATTCAGATGCTAACTAAATTTTGTTTTTACAGCATAGAGAATGCGTTTGAACATGAAGGATGAATATCGTTTTTGATGAGCCTAGACCTAGGCACAAAAATGGCAGAGGAAGAGACATTTTTTTTTAATTTTAAAGACTAATAAAACCCTTATAATTCGCATTGTTCTCAAGTCTTTGACTAATAAGATTCAAACTTTAAGAATATCTTTATTGTTAGGATATTAATCCAACCTTGTGCTTATGAAACTCAACCATCAATTAGATAACAAACTCTGTTCTTGGTTTTATTAACTTTAAAGGTTTCTTTAGAACACAATATAGATCACAAGACAACTCTTATGCAAAGTCTAACTTGTTCTTTCTATCTATTGTATTCTCTTTGTATCGGATGTCCTAAAAGCTATGACTTCCTCTCTATTTATAGTCCCCAGACTTTCCTATTACCAATTGTCTTAGCAATTTAGTTTATCCGACATGATAACGTGAAAAGGAAAACTAACTTCTTTCCTTTATTGTGCAGGTATAGCTTATTGGACTGAGATTGAGTTTGGCCCATCTTCTCACAATCTCCACCTTGTGGCCCAACTCACTTCACCTCTTCTCGTTCCTTCCTCGACGAGATCGTCAACACACACAAATGGTGGCTCGAGCTCTTGCTTGTGCGATTCGATAACCTGATCCGGTGAAAGCTTAGCCAAGTTTCTCCGGTGTTCCTCTCTATCGCCAAAAGTCTCCACCTGCAATTCGTCTTTGCGGTGTTACATCTTCTCCTCGAAGCAGTGAGGAAGCTTATCGGTGAATCTCCTTCGCCGTAGCTCCGATGTAGCTCGTACGCCGCTACATCTTCTTCACTCGTCTTTGATTTCTGTTACTCGAGATCGATTCTACTCCCAGATCCTCAGCTCTCTCCCTTCACTCAAATCACCTGATCATCAACTACTCCCTTTGGGTAAGAGACCCGTAATCACTTTTAAAAGAAGCTCGCGAGTTCTTCTTTTTCCTTGGTGATTTACGAATCTTTGTCTTGTATGTTGTAGGTGATGAATGATTTGTTCAATCTTGCCAGTTTACTGCAGCACTCTGGTAAGATTCTTCAACTTTGAGTTTGCTTGAAATGGTAGTATAAGTCTCTGTGTCGGTTTGTATCATGTGGTCTCTTAGAAGCTTTGTTCTTACATCAGTCCCCCTTCAGCTCTTGATAAAAGTTACTGTCTTTAAGGTAGCTGTTTAAGACTATGTCTTATGAACAATATCTTGCTTCTGTTTCAGCTGAGATACTCGTCTCCCTTCAGCCTCCATAGCTGTTTAAGACGTTCTCTCCACGTAGTCATCTTCCTTACGCCAATGTTTCTTCATTTAGCTTTGTCATCCGTTCCTAACACCTTTTCTTTAGCTACTCCACCTTGAGCTAAAGATCCCCATGCCTCGCCTCTCCTTCCCACAGGTAACGTATCCCTAAACTTTCAAAGTTTCTTCATTGTTGCTAAGAAGTAACCGGAGCACTAACTCAATACTTCTTCTGTGGCGAGGTTGCAACAATGACGTTACCTATGGCGCCTAGCTTTTTTAGGCGACGTTCAAGAGATCACAACAGAGATCAAACTTAGGCCCGGGTAAGGCTTTCGTTAAGAAATCTGCTGGATTCTTGCTAGTATGGATCTTAGATAGGTGAACCTTGCCTTCTGCTACAACGTCTCTGATAAAATGGTATTTAGTGTCTATGTGTTTAGTTCTTTCGTGATGAACATGATTCTTTGCTAGGGCTATAGCACTTTGTGAATCACAATGAATTTTAACACTTTCTTGTTCAAAACCTAACTCTGCACATATTCTTCTCAACCATATGGCTTCTTTCGCGGCTGCGGTAAGAGCCATGTACTCTGCTTCAGTTGTCGAAAGAGCTACCACGTCTTGTAAGCTCGATTTCCAACTAACTGTGTTACCCCAAACTTGAAACACGTATCCAGTAACTGATCTCCTTCGGTCGAGGTCAGTTGCATAATCAGAGTCACAAAATGCTTCAATACTAAACTTTGAGTGCTTAGTAATCGTGAGACTTCTTCTTGTAGCACCTTTTAGATATCGTAGAACCCACTTTATGGCTGACCAATGTTCTCTTCCTGGTTCTGACATGAAACGGCTTACGAGTCCTACCGCGAAGCCCAGATCAGGTCTTGAGCCAACCATTGCGTACATGAGACTGCCCACCGCGCTTGCATACGGTATGTTCTCCATGTGCCTTCCTTCTTCTTCCTTTTGGTCTTGAGAAAGACTTTTCAGTTTGAACTGAGTTGAGGTTGGCGTAGTCACTTCCTTAGCTTCAGACATTCCAAATGAATTTAGAACTTTCTCCAAGTAGTTCTCTTGCGATAATACTAAAGTTCCCTTTGTTCTGTCTCTTATGATATTCATTCCAAATATCCTTGAAGCTTTTCCTAAGTCTTTCATCTCAAACTCTTTATTCAAACTTTCCTTGACACTTCTGATTTCTTGTTTATCTCCTGAAGCTATCAGTATATCGTCGACGTATAGAAGTAGATACACGGCTTGTTCTGTGTTCACGTTTCTCATGTAAACACATGGGTCTTCTTTGCTTCTTACAAACCGATGGCTTTTCATGAAACAATTAAACTTGAGATTCCACTTCCTTGGAGATTGTTTCAATCCATATAGTGACTTATTTAGTAAACAAACTTTATTTTCATCTCCTTTCTTTATGAATCCTTCCGGTTGATTCATTAGAATTCTTTCTTCCAAGTCTCCATGAAGAAAATCTGTTTTAACGTCCATCTGCTCCAGTTCATAATCTTTATTGACCACGAGAGATAACATCAATCTGATCGACACATGCTTCACTACAGGTGAAAACACTTCATTGTAGTCGATCCCCTCCTTTTGAGAAAATCCCTGAGCCACCAATCTGCCTTTATACCTCGGATCTTCGACTCCAGGTATTCCAGGTTTTAACTTGAAGATCCACTTGCTGCCTATGACTTTTGCATTCTCAGGTTTCTCTATCAAGATCCACGTATGATTTCGTTGGAGTGAGTCCTTCTCTTCATCAGCTCCATTCTTCCATAGCTTTTGTTTCTTACTCGTCATAGCTTCACTGATTGGCTCGTCGATTTCAATCTCTTCAGAGACAGTTAAAGCGTAAGCTGCGAAATCAGAGTCTTCGAACCTAGAAGGTGGTTTGATTGTCCTTCGAACTCTGTCTCGTGCAAGCATATATCCATCGAGTTCTGGTTCTACTTATGAGTCTTTATCTTCTTCTACAGAACTGGTTTCTTCTGAGCTTTATGATTCTTCTGCTTCAGAAGCTCCACCTTGAACCAATCGTTCTTCGGTTTTACTTGTAGGTAGTGTAGGGCCTTCTATTAAGTTTTCTTTAAACGTCACTCTTTTGGTTTTCTTCTTTTCTGATTTTGCATCTTCTCGATGGATCACTGTGTGCTTAAACATCTCTTCCTCATTAAACACTACATTCCTACTAGTGACACATATTCTTTCTTCAGACAGCCACACTCGATATCCTTTTACCCCGAATGGGTAACCTAAGAAAACGCCTTTTACGGCCCTAGGACTTGTCTTTCCCTGAATCGTATGAACATAGGCAGAGCAGCCGAAACTCCTTAAGTGATTCAACTCAAGTTTTACACCTGACCATACTTCTTCCGGTAAGCGGTATTCTATGGCAAAACTTGGTGATCGGTTAACAATGTAGACCGCTGTTGATGCAGCTTCAGCCCAGAAGTCTTCGCCTAACCCAGATTCTGTGAGCATGCATATCACCTTCTCCATGATTGTCATGTTCTTTCTTTCAGACACACCGTTTTGTTGTGGTGTGTATGGACAAGTCTTGTGTCTTTTGATACCAGAGTCTTTGCATAGTTTGTCAAACTGTTTATTGCAAAACTCTAACCCGTTGTCTGTCCTAAGACACTTGATTTTCTTCCCTGGGCTGTTCTCCACGGCTTCCTTCCATTCTTTGAATTTGCTGAAGGCTTCATCTTTAGATTTTAAGAAATAAATCCAAACCTTTCGAGAATAATCATCTATGAAGCTTATAAAGTACTTGCATCCTCCTAGACTCTCAGGGCTTACAAAGGCGTTTTGGAGTACGTTCATTCTGACCTATTTGGTGCGCCCCATAGGTCAGAATGAACGTACTCCAAAACGCCTTTGACGTGTGTTTAGCCGTTTGAAAACTTTGTTTGTGAGACTTTCCCAGAACACAGGTCTCACAAAACTCTAGTTTATCCACTTCTTTATTGGACAAGTATCCATCCTTCACGAGCACTTTCAGATTATTTAAGCTCATATGTCCCAGACGTGAGTGCCATATCTTTGTCTTGTCAGTTTCTGCCCTTGACACATTCGCTTCTCCTTTCATAACTGTTCCTTGCAAGTAATACAATCCTTCATGGTACTTACCGGATAAAATCTCTTTCCCATCTTTGAAGAAACGTATTAAGAAGTCTTTTCCTTCGTATTTGCAACCTGCTCGTTCTAGCATCCCGTAGGATATTAGATTCCTGCTCATATTAGGCATATATCTTACATCTGTAAGAATAACCACGGTTCCGTCGGGTCTCACGATCCTGATCTTGCCAATCCCTTTGACGTCGCAGTGAGTGTTGTTTGCCATCAGAACTTTGCCTCCTTGAAATTCTACTAGGTCAAACAGAACATCTTTGTTGGGTGTGATATGGAAAGAACAACCGGAATCCAAGACCCATTCTGAACTGGCGTCGTGTGTACTAACTGTTAGTACAAATGGCTGCTTAGGCTCTTCAGCTACATTGGCAGCTCTATGCATTTTCTTCTCTTGACATTCCCGCTTCCAATGTCCTTCCTTCCCGCATGTCCAGCATCCTTTGTTGTTCTTATCGTATCTTGGCTTTGATTTAGATCGTTTGTGCCTGCTCTTTGATCTGCCTTTACTGTTTCGGTTTCCACCCTTGTTAGATGATCTTCCCCTGTCTTCTACGTATAGCCCTTCATCTTGTGATTTTGAAAGCTTTCCACTTTCAAGTAACTCTCGTTCCTTTGACCTTGCGGCTCCTGTCACTTCATTGATCTTGAGAGTGTCTCTGCCATATTTGAGAGTTTCCTTAAGATGATCATACATACGCGGCATTGAGTTTAGTAACAGGATAGCTTGAACTTCTTTTGAGACATCCACGTTCAAGTTACTTAGTTCTGCTACTAACTTTAGAAAATCATCAACATTTGCATCTATGCCCTTAGAATCGTTCATCTTGAACGTGTAGAACTTATGTTGCAAGTAGATACGATTCGGCAAAGAGGTTTTTGTGTACAGCGTGTTTAATGTGGTCCACATTGCAGCAGCGGTTTCACAATGGCTGATCTTCCGTAGAACTTGGTTACCTACGTTGACGATGATGAGGTCTTTTGCCTTCTCTGACTTTTCAAGTTTAATGGGATCGATCTTTGAGCTTGATTCCGTAGTTCCATATCCTGTGACCTTCGTATCTCCTTCTGCTTCCTCTTTTGGCGGATCCAAGAGAAGGTTCTCATCAGTTAGGATGTCCTTTAGCCCTAGGACTCCAAAGTGAGCCATCATACGAACTTTCCACAGCGAGAAGTCTCCGGTTCCGTCGAACCTATCAATTTCGATCCTTGTTTTCCCCATCCCTTAAGCACCTGCAATCTAACCTGGATTGCTCTGATACCACTTGTTAGGAATTCTATCCAACTTGTTCTTTAGAATAACAATGAATCAAAACGTATCTTTTATTCAAGAATGCAAAAGAGTCGCACAATAACAACCATTAGAGATCACAAGACCGACATGATAACGTGAAAAGGAAAACTAACGTCTTTCCTTTATTGGCAGGTATAGCTTATTGGACTGAGATTGAGTTTGGCCCATCTTCTCACATTTATATACTCGTAAGATTCAGAAATCTGCACTACGCTTGTGTTTTGTGCTTGCTTCTCTTGGAAACCGTACCACGTGTTTCTCGTGAACCAATATATATATAAATTTGGCAGCATCTTTGATCTATGGCTATGCAATAATACGCCGAGTCTAAACAAAGCGTCTTCACCACAAAACCACTTGACTCAACACATCGTGGGATCTGACCGTTAGTCTTAATACGCCAACAAAAGCTCTCTTCGTTCTTAGAACCATCAGAGAAGAAGAAGCTCATATGCATGACGTTATTGGGAGTAGGGATGTCAAAATGAGCTAGCTCGCTCAACTCGGTTTAGCTCATAGTGAGCTCGGATCTTTCATGAGTTAGCTCAGCTCAACTCATTTATTATATGAACTTCAATATGTAAATTCGAACTCAGATCATCTTGATCATGAATTAAATGAGTTAACTCGTGATCTAAATAAAAATAATAATTACAAAATAAAATAGTAATAAAATAACTTTTATAATATTTTTCAAAATTTAAATATTAAAAATCTAAAACATAAATATTAAATACTAAATAAAACCCAACACATGACAAAAATAAAATATAAACAGTATAGTTTCTTTTTTTATAGGGTTACCGTGGGTTTATATAGAAGATTTTAATAATTCCTAAACATTATAGTTTTTTTTCTTTCTACGGAAAAGTTATAGATAACTTTTAAAAGTTTAATTTACATATTACGTATACGTATGTTTTACATTTTAATTTTAGAAGATAAATATGATTAATATATAAATTATCTTTTAAAAAGATTTGGTTTGATATTTTAATTTTAGAAGATAAATATGATAAATATAGAAATTATCTCTTTTTTACATAAAAAATAGAAATTATCCAAATATATAATATATATAATATAATTATAAGTATAAAAATGAACAAGCCATGTTTATTAGAGATCGTTCATACAACTCATGATCTAATTTAAAGTCGATTATTAAACTCATTTATTAAATGAGCTTAAAATATAGAGATCATGCTCTTGAAAAAACGAAATGAGCTGAGTCCAGGGCCGTGCCTAAGATTTTCTTGACTAGAAGCGAGATTTTTTTTTTGCCTCCTAATTTTTTTAACTAGAAATTTTAATTTTTAAAAATATAAGTATTGAATAATATTAAAAAGCTTAATACATAATTTTTAATTGAAAACTTGTATAATTTAATCAACATTTTTGTAACATAATCAATCATCAATATAATTTGTTGAACTTCAGTTAAAATTTATGTAACAGCAAGTCAATGTCGGAAAAAACAAAAGAAGTTGTTGCTTTGTTAGCTGTGAGCTAGAAATTATTAGAAAACAGTCGGATTAGGTTTTGATAACTGTTTTCTTTAGGAATTTGTATAGTTAATGCTGATCATTATCCTATTTCCTTTTTTATTAGTTTTCATCACTCTGTTTCCTTTTTGATAGGTGAGGTTAGTTTTTCATAAATTTTCGTTTAATATAGTATTAGCTAAAATAAAATAAAACTGCAGAAGTCAACATTCGAAACCGGGACGTTTAGGTAGATCTATTTACAACCCCTTTCACCATCTAAGCTACCTAATCATTCGAAAATTTGGCCCCAAAATAAAATATATATTTACTGGCTTTCAAGCAAATGCTTGATTTGCTTGCATTCAGGTCCGGCCCTGGCTGAACCAGCTCATGAGCTATAGCACATTTTGACACCCCTTCTTATACCTACTGTGATTGACTTTCTCAACGGAAATACTGAAACAGAGGAGAAAATCTCCGAAGCAGGAAAAGAAATGGAGATTTTGGCGAGCATAGCTATCGTAGCAGTAACAACAATATTCATCGTTCTGTCTTTAACAATCTATCTAACACTCAAAATCTTCGAGGGAAAATCAATAAACAACAAGGAGTACGCTCCAGCACACGCCACCATCTTCGACCTCTTCTTCCACCGCGACGACTTATACGACTACTAGCCCTGTGCGTTCGGGTCTTCGTGTCGGGTTCGGACCGGTTCCTTTCGGGTCCGGGTCTTTCGAATCCTAAATATTTAGACCCAATAGGTACTTAGAAATTTTCGGTTCGGATTCGGGTCGGTTGTTTTCGGGTCCGCGTCGGTTCGGGTGTATAATTAAAGTAACCATAAAATATCCGTAATTTTTTTGGTCCATATCGGGTCCGGGTCGGGTTCGGACCGGTTCCTTTCGGGTCCGGGTCTTTCGAATCCTAAATATTTAGACCCAATAGGTACTTAGAAATTTTCGGTTCGGATTCGGGTCGGTTGTTTTCGGGTCCGCGTCGGTTCGGGTGTATAATTAAAGTAACCATAAAATATCCGTAATTTTTTTGGTCCATATCGGGTCCGGGTCGGGTTCGGATATTTAGGATCTAAAAAAGACATGACATACCCAATTCCATCAAATTTAGTTGATATTTGTCATATATATATATATATCTAAATTTTCACAAAATAACTTAAATGAAACTATTAATAATTAAAATATAACATTTTTAAACTCTAAATTTTACATTTTAAAACTTCGTATTACTTAAAAAACTTACAAAATAATAACAAATGTTGTTAACAAAATATATTTCAACTAAATCATAAAATAATATATATATATATATATGTATATATATAATAGAACACAAAAACAACATAGTTTTAGATATACATGTTTTTAGGTCGGGTACAAATCGGTTCTTATCGGGTTGGATCTATTTGGGTCGGTTCTTTTCAGGTCCGGGTCTATTCGGGTTGGTTCTTCTCGGTTCCGGTTCTTTCGGGTAAAACAAATTTAGACCCAATAGGTACTTGTAAATTTTCGGTCCGATTCCGGGTCGGGTATTTTTAGGTCAGTTCCGGTTCGGGTTTTTGGGTCCAGGTTAAAATGCCCAGGCCTAACGACTACGAGACGTAGATCGCGAGAAAGAAACCAACTTCCAGGTTCTTGGGTCTAGGAGAGAGCGAGATACTAACCGCTGATCCTCGCAACGTGGAGCACATTCTCAAGACGAGGTTCGATAACTACACCAAAGAAGAAAACAACTGGGAGAATCTCGGTGATCTTCTGGGACACGGTATCTTTGCTGTTGATGGAGAGAAGTGGAGACAGCAGAGGAAGCTCGCCAGCTTCGAGTTCTCCGGTAGAGTTTTGAGAGACTTTAGCTGCTCTGTTTTTAGGATGAATGTTGTTAAGGTTGTTGGTTTTGTCTCCGAGTTTGGTCTCTCTGCAAAGTCTTTTGATGCTCAAGTAAGTTTCAGACTCTGTTTTTCTTTTGATAATCCACGGGTAAGCCTGAGGCCCAACCGACTAGTCCTTTGGGCCCTGTCCACCGGCGCCAGACAGATCCGTGTTCGACATGAGAATTAGATATCCATGTCATCTGGCAACTGAGTTTGGTCGGTTTCGAACCCCGGGTTGCTTAGCACCTTTCCAAGCCTATTGTACCACTAGACCATGTTTGTGTGGTTGTTTCAGACACTCTGTTGGTTTTATAAATTTGGAAAGTTGCAATGTTTCTTTTTAAGGAAACTCTGTTTTGTTGGTTTAGGATATGTTGATGAGATGTACTTTGGCTCGATCTTCAAAGTTGGGTTTGGTGTGGAGTTAAAGTGTTTGGATGGGTTTAGCAAAGAAGGCGAAGAGTTCATGGAAGCTTTTGATGAAGGTAACGGTGCAACTAGTTTAAGATTAATCGATCCGCTTTGGAAGATGAAATGGTTTCTCAACGTCGGATCACAAGCTAGAAAATTATAAAAATCTAATCATAAAATCATTATTTTCTTATATATCTACAAATTTTATAAATATTATTTAATTTTAATTTTTGGTAATTATGCAACTTTTGCAAATTTATTTAATATATTTAATTAAAATAAATAGATAGAAAAAACTATCTAAGAGTATAATTTCAAATATATACATGCATATTCTTAAATATAATTTTTATGTTTAATTAAATCAAATTTATATTAAAATATTGATACGAAAAAAAAAATTTACAATATTAATAAAATTTTGTTTTAAAATATAATTTATATTTATCTGTTAAAAAATATTTTAATTTTTTTTACTGCACATTATGCAGGAAAACACCTAGTATATATATATATATATATTTTTTTTTTTTTTTTCTTCAAAAGTCTTTAGTGATGAACTTTGAAATATATAGACTCTTTTGCAATATACAAGATTTAGTTAAATGATTTTGTTCACGAAATTAGGAGTTCACGAGGAAAAATAGTGTTTCTGAATAAATGAATATAATAGAATTCACCACAAAACGCCATTTTCTTACAGATACCAAGCCGAAAAGTACAAATCTACAGAAAGAAGCAAAAGAAACAAACTCAAGCTTTGGTGTGTATATAACCTCAACAAACTCAAGTAGCCTTTCATCTAAACCATCTCCAAAACAACTATGGAGCAAGAAAACCAGTTGTCACAAGACAATCGGCCAGGATAAGTTTTATTGGAGCTAAACATAATTTTACATTATGTTACACACGGCATGACAGACCAAGACCAAACCATGTCCATCTCATTTTAGGATTTCTACAGCTTCCGCGAGTATTCAAACCTGATTTTACGCCATCCTTTTTTTTTTTTATCAAATAGGTTTTGATTAAATTCTCTCATTCCCACCCAAGCTTCAGCATCTGATCCACCACCTTTAAGCTTAACTGCAAGTCACACAAGGTTTTACCAACAACTATAATGACTAACGATATCAATTATTTGTGCTTATGATAAACTAATGTAGAGAACCCATCAGGGATGATGTTTCTATGCAGGCTTTACTATTATATGAACCAGGCTCAAAATGGTAAACTTACAGCCGGATCTGTGAAGATTATCAACTGTTTATCTTCCGTGGAAACTAAGAGGTTTGTGTTGTCAACGTTTAGAGCCAGTGCGGTTATATCCTGCCCTTGGCCAAGCTTTAGCACATGGAATACCTACAAGACAAAGTTGTTTAGACCCAGATAATAAACACCCCCCGTGGATTAGTTTATCTTATCAAGAAGTTCATATTTGTAATACCTGTAGAGTGTATAGGTTGAGGAAGCAAATTGAAGGACATGAAACATCAAGTCTCTCGATTTCGTTGCCATCTTTGGACGATGTTTCATTACTGCTCGAATAATCCATGCTGGAACATGAGTTCATCCCAATCAAGGCGTTTTGACCATCCATGGACATTTCCATGCAACTTACGCCACAAGAGAAAGGAAGTTTCGCTTTGGCAATCAGAACTCCGTTAATGGTGAAGACGCTAATAGAACCCTCCGAGCTACTCCATGCCATTATAACCCCATCAGATGAAATGCAAAGAGAATTAGCTGTCACACCAACCAATCGTCTGATCAGCCTTCCTTTTCTTATGGAATGCAATAGAACATCTGAGGACTCCGAGGACGAAACAACCACTCCTTGATCTGAGCTGACACAGCAAGAAACTATTTCTCTTCGGTGGCCACGGAGCACTTGTATTGGCCCTTCAATGCGACATTTTTTGCCTTTATTTGCCAACGTGTTGTTGGCCACGTTCGTGTTGTTTGCGGAGAAAGGCGCTCCGGAGCCAGTTGATGGCTCAGACACGCTTGTTCGAGAAGTAAACGACTTGTGAATTCTCCACAGCAAAACAGTACAGTCCCGTGAACCCGTCACAAGGAAGTTATTATCTGGAGACAGAGCCAGACATGTAACTGGGGCACAGTGCCCAAAAGCCGTTTCCAAGGTTTTTGCTCCATCAGATGTGACCAGCTTGATACTATTATCCGCATGTCCACCTATAAGAAACACACAATATTTCTGTAAATACATTACCAACAACACATACTAACTGGGACTGCTTGCTTTTTACCTGTTATTATTTCCCCATCGCTTGTAATAGCAACTACGGACGAACTTCTGATTCCTGATGTGGCAAACGCCTGTGCCTGGGGAAATTGCCAGTCATCGGTTCCGGCACTAGCTGGACCCTTGAACATGCGCATCAATGATCCACCGCTAGTCGACGTTGCTGTTGCCTTCCCCTGATGAAAGAGGAAAGGAGTACCTTGACCATCAGGGGTGTTTGGTTGCCACTTGTGCTGCGCAACACGAGCTGCTGGCACGTTCATGTCCACAATCACAACACTATCTGAAGATGCCTGAATGGCTGAGGCTGGTAAGTTGCAGCGTTCCGGATTTTGGACACCATACGGTTTTATCTCTTTTGGATTTCGAAAAATGGTCTGCGAAAAATTCAAAACAACTGTCATGGTCAAATAGCAAATTTAGCACCGAGCAATTGCAAAACCAAATTGACACTAGAAGTTACCTGCATATGTAGGACATCTTTCAGTGGCATCCTTTTCATGTGAGGAATAGTCAATAGCTGGGACGGTGTTTGCCCAAAATAAGCTATTTGGTCTTGCGTAGCACGTTGTTGTACCTTCATTACATATTCACAGGTAAGTCAAAACATGTATACCGTAACTAAGCAACTCCAACAGTATAAAAATTTTGCCTTACCGGGTCTGTGATCTTGTCAATATCAACAGTCCCCTCGTAGGTAATGTAGAAGAAAACGTTATTTGCCATTATAGCTTCTTTGCCACGTTGCTTATACCTAAATGAATAAGTTACGTAAAAGTACAAAAAAATTAGATTACAAAGAAATTTTGTTGTGATTAATTTGGTGAAGGAGGCAAATAAGTTATGAAAAGACGTGCTGGTGGCGGAACCTACCCAAATATGAGATCAATCCATTCATGCAAATGTGCAGATACATGCTCGCTTTCAAGAGCCTTTCGTTGCTTATGTACAAAATCCACTGGGGTTTTGGCCCAAGGAGGGAGTTTTACAGCATCTGATAGACACAAAAACACGCATCAGATAACGAAAATTTCACCATGCCAGGCATAAGTTTTAGCTGTGACAAGGAAGGGAACCACAATACCAAGCTTTTCTCCCAACTGTGTTGTACCAAAGTCGATTGAATTTTCGTTGGTGAGCACCTCGGGGAGATAAAACATCTCTGGAACCTGCAACGCAAAATTTAGTGGCAAAATTTAGTGGCAAAATACGGATGGGGCAGCTGAGGAAGAGGCGGATAAATAAATCTATTCGATGCTTCAGGGAAACCAATACTTACCAACTCTTTCACATCACTCATGTCTTCTAAAACTCCATTCCATGTGGCGGGAATGTCTGAAAACATGCGGTCTGCATGATCAAACTTTCCACCTTGAAGTTGAATTGACAGGGTTGTGAACGGTTCAACTCTTGCAAGATAATACAACACCTGCGCACATGAGATAATAATGACAACACATCAAAAGGTGTACAAACTTCATCCAGCTACATCAAAAATAGTATCATTGTCTTTCTTCCAAGATTCAGAGGAATACAAGACTTTAAACTGGGAATGTAGTTGTTGCAGGATATTATTAACAAGAGAACTTACTGCTCCAGCACTTGAATAATGCGAGCCATAGTGAAATTTAGGGATGACTGGATCTTCAAAGCTAGAATATCGCTCTTGAAATTTTTTCAGCCGCTCCGGGTTCAATGCACCAATTGGCTGAACATACACAGACCCAAATCACAATAAGATTCTCTAAATTTATAAGCCATCATATACAGGTCTAGAACGAAGAACTAGAAGCAAACTGCAACGGAAACTACCTTGGAAAGATCTCTGAAGGTAGATGGATTTGAAAGGTCCAGACTTTTTGAACTGTTGTCAGATATAATCCACGGGAAAACAGGATACTGCAAAGAATAAGATATATTTTATTAAGGAAGAAACGACATTGACAAGTTCACAGAAAACGATAAAGAGCACAAGATTTTTACCTGAGTAATGTCATTGTAACTACGACCAGCCAACGTGTTAAGCTGCATTAAGTATTCAAAATTGCTAATCTGCAGAAATTATTAAGATGGGGATTTTCTTTATCACACGTTATTCTCAGAAAAGGATTAAAAATTTGCACGAAAAGTGTGCATGTGTTGTTTATCAGTACCTCCCATCTAGCCCAGCGCTCCATTAATTGAGTTCTTCTCAAAAGCTGTTCCGGCCTCTATTGAGGTAACAATATATGTAAGTTTTTTTTTTTTTTTGAAAAAAACAATATATGTAAGTTTTGCAGCAAAGGACAGAAAGTGACAGCCTAGGCTATGCTTTATCAAATCCGTCATTGAAGAACAATATGGACCAAGAGTAATTCAAAAGCTAAAAGAAAGAAGATAATAAGGAAAAACTATAAACCTGAGTTGCTAGATAAATATTGTTTAAGTGAGGAGGTCTTGCTTGAACGATGGCTCGATACGCATTCTTTCTTCCCTCAGTATTCTATGGTATTAAACAAAAAAATTGGTTACAGTATACGGAGACCTGAAATAAACTGGTTGGAACATACATATAATAATATCATACGTAGAAAGGGTTTTAGATGCAGACCCCAAAATCAAAGAAGAAGTTTGAACGGTCAACCATAAAGAGTTCCAGGGCGCTCCTTCTCAAGAGATATCTGAGAAATAATCAAAGATAAGATCACAGTCACTAATCCGGGGAGAATAGAAATGGAACACAACCCATTGAGAATGAGGGACAGTTAACCAAAAAATAATAAAACGTAGTAGTGAATAAGAATATACGAGCTAAACATAATTTTGATAATGATCTTTACCTTCGGCTATAAATCTGATGAAGAGAAGACATTGGCCAACTACGATCTTTTTCTTGGTCGCCTAATTGAGACCCATCTGAATGATCAGTCATATTTTGGCTTTCGCTGTTGTCAACAATAAAATTTATTCTCCGTGTTGTAATCTGAGAAGGCAAAGTAATTATGATTAGCAACCAGAAATCCATACAAAACAGCATATTTGGGAATTCTAGCCAGGTATAAGCATGCCACAGTTCTTGACTTCACTGCATTTAACTAATCTAATGGGCTAGTATCCAACTTCTCTCTCTATTCGTGTTTGCTAATTGTTGAAGATCCAAAACGTTCAGGTTAGTCAAACATACTTGGAAGGTTCCTTTCACAACCCTTAGTGGCCGGACCATAGATGTGGGGAACTCAAGAAGGATCCTTTCATCAAGTTCACTAGGAACAAAGCCAGCTGCTGCTACTGAAGAATCTCGGGCCAGTTCAGGGTCATTCGAAGGTCGAGGATCACTAGTTCCTGCTGAAGTTCTGGATGCATGCTCATGTGATCCAGCTATCCTGTCTTCATTTTCCTTTCTATGTTCTTCAGCATTGACTTTGACATCAAGATGATCACCCTCTCCATGTTCATCATCTTCATATGCTATTTCCATCGATATTACATCAGCAGCAAGAACAGGGGGATCTGATGGAGAACCCTTGCTGGCATTATCACTTTTAGTATCTGCCTGATCATCATAGTTTGCTGCTGCCCCGAGGTGATCAGTCCCAGAATAATTCCTCCTTATACACTGTCTCATCCTCGAAAAACTTTCCATAGAATCAAGTTTCCAGAAAACCTGAACGTTTAATTATATCACGTCACTCGGAAAGTTCTCAACATGTGTTAAATTAAAAAAAAGGGTAAAATGACTTACACGTTCCGGACTGCATAACTCATCTCCAAAAGGCCCAAAAAAGCATCTCATCTCTACCAAGTAACGAATTAGTTTGCGCCAACCACGCCCTCCCACGCTTAGGCGATTTGCCGCTAAGATATCATCTTGCATATGCCTATCAATCTGATGAGAAGTTGAACCAAAAGGAGTGGGTCAGATTATACACCCTTCAAAAACCAATAAAGTGTAACATAAGCGGAAAGCAAACCTCTGATCTTTGCATATTACGTGCTAAAGCAAAACTTGCAACGAGTACAGCAATAAATTTGTAGGACAACGCATTGAAATCTTTTCCATAAACTGATTTTGTATCCACTGGTTGGAGACATTCCATCCATGCCACTCCCATAGCTTCAGAACTGTTCCATCTCTGTAAACGCTCCATGTCACTGATATTTCTCCGCTGCGCAGAAGTAGCCATTGCAACAGCACTTAGGCCTCTTCCTGAACCAATCTTTGCATTCCGTTCAAGATCTCGTGCAGCTGCCAGAGCTGCCGCTTTTGCAGCAGCTTTATCTCTTGGTCGAGGTGGTATGTTATTTTTTGTAGCCTCCAGCGGTTTCTGGAAACTTGAAAAGGTCTGGAGTTTGGCACTCTTACGCTCAAGCATTGAAGAGTCGCGCCTAAGATGTGAAGGTGTAGGAGGTGGCGGCGCTTCCCAACCAGCTGCCCCTGCAGCTATCATAGCCAGAGCCATTGCAGCAGGTGGTGATGCAAAAGCAGCAGCCCACTCCGGAGTAATCATAGAAAGAGCACCCTAAACAGATAGATTTGGATAGCTCAATACGATAAACCAAGAAACAAAAATACTAAACCTAACACAACCCATAAGGGAAAATTTTAAGAGCTCAAGCAGCAACTAGAAATAAATAATGGCCATTCTAGAAACATATAACTAAGGGAGTGTTAGCATTTTTTGCTACCTCAACGGGGAGAGCATCAGCCGCCAAGGCACGATCATCAGCGACAAGGGGATTCATACCATCAGCAGTGGCAAGTTCATGGATGCCAGCCAAAAGTGGTCTCCATCTCCGGAGGACTGCAATAAATGGTGGTACAATGGCCTCTATATAATGCTTACGGAGTGGTTTTCTGTCTCTGCTGATAGCATGCCATACCTATAAAGATTTGTGAAGAAACAAGTCCCCCAAAAAAAACGAACGAAAGGATAGCATAAGAAGCAAAAGAGGGGCAGATGTTTAACAATCCCTATAGCAACATGAAGATTGGAGAGCAGAACATCATTAAGCATGCCAACCAGATTTAGGAAAGAACTAACCTCAGAATAGAGAACACATGCAGTAACCAGTACTCTCTGCCTCTTTGAATCGGATATTGGCATGTTTAGGATAGGAGAAAGCACACTGTGAGATTAAACAAAAAAAGAGTCAAAAGTTATCCTGATAGGTGTTCAAAAAACAAAAAAAACTTCTCCTGATAAACAGCAGAACCAGGCCAAATATCCATTGATAACTAAAATCAAGCATTTGGTACCATATTTCAAAATTCTTTGCAAATAATTCATTAGAAAATACTATATGTCACGTAGTAATCATCTTGAGTGACCCACAAGTGACTTGGGAACACAATTGAACTCAGAGCATCATATTGTCTTGGCTCCAAAATGCTAACACAAAGTATCTAAGCAGATGTATAACTAATTGGCAACGAAGGAAGAAAGATATGTCATTCACTTTACCTCCACAATAATGCTGATCGTGACTGTCGCATAGACATCTGAGAACCGCTATCTAGTGAAATTGAATTTCCAGAGGAGCGCTCAAGACTTACATTTCTCATCAACATATTATCTTCGCCATAGTCTTCTTCCCTCATAGACAGAAGCACCATTCGAAGCATGCATAAGAAGGGCTGATCACTGTCCAGCAACTGGTAGAGGGATGCCATCCCTCCCATCCCAGTACCAGATCCTCCACCTATTCCAAGGCCACCTCCAAGTCCGGACTCATCTAGGAGCAAAGCTTGAAGCATGGATACAGATTTTTTAACCAGAGGAAGTTCAATCCAGTTTCCATGAGCATCTTTTTCTAAAGTAGACTTCCAAGAGTCCGAACCACTGCCACCACCACCAAAACAACTAGTTTTAGAGGGAAAACCAACACCATACCACAACCGACTCCTGTACTTCCAACCCTCAGCCAAATCCATGGCACAGCTGCCATATGAAACAAAAGCACATGAAACAGATTCATAGGGCTCAGCTGCAACGGCAGCAGTAAGGCGCTCCATAGCGACTGCTGAAATCTGTCCACTTGCATCAGCCATTGAAGCGAGTATCTGAAAGAAAAGAAAAGGCAAGATAACTTGAGTGTCCATAACATAAAAGTGTACGAGAATCCCAAATGACGAAATTAAAATTTGATAGTATATAAAATGAGGTATTAACCAAACTAAAAAGCTGACAAATTGGTGGACATATAGAAAGCTGAACGGATCAACAAACATAAGAGAATATTGAAAATTATAAGCATGATGGAAAGTCCAATTTAGAGAAATTTGGCGTTTGAGAATGTTCTCTGCTTACATCTAACGGGACCTTTCCCGAATCACTTGACACTGAAGCGCGACTGCTAGGAACCTCTGATGATTCCCCTATTGCTGTCAGTGTGCTTGTGCGATTTTTAAGTGGCGAAACAAAAGATAGAGGCGACGGGGAGGCATCAACTGCATTTGCTGCACAAGTTTGTTTGCTTTGTAACCGCAAATGATCTTCGACAAGCATCAAAATCACGATTGCATTTTCCACCAGGAAAACAGAAAGCTGTGCAGCATTATCTGCTCCTGCCTTTGCATCTTTTGGTGCTAAACCCTCTGCAGCAACACCAGCAGCTGCTGCAGCAATAACTTGAGTCTGTTGAGGGAAAGAAAAATGATTATGCAGGTAAAACATCTAGTTCTATCCTAGTAGAACAAGACAGGTGAACGAACACACACATATGCTTAGAAGATAAATATGAGGTAACCAAAAAAGCTTTACAGCAGTGTTTGCTTGCAAGCAAACTCCCTGGTATGTTATCTAAAGGTCTTTCCAGGAATGGAAGGTTTGTTTATATGTGGAACTTCCGAAACAATAAATACCCTTCATTTTGTGGTCACCTATATAGTATAAGATAAAACAACAAATTGTGAAGAAAAGGAGTTACCTGAGCCTGTAATTCTCTAGCAGCAAAGTCTAGCAATCCACCAAAAAGCCTTCTTTTGAAAATTGGTAATGACTCCTCGCGCCTTCAAGGAGTATGATAAGATCAGCAAAAGATATGACATAAATAGATGACCGTACAAAATGCTTGAAATGTGAGAAACTCACAAATAGCACAGAAAAATAAAGTCAATTCAAAAACAAAAATCTGGAAAAAAAATGATGAAGATGCACATGGAAATACCTAATTCTTTGCTCCCCGGTACTCGAACCACCAACAATAGAAAGCCACTCTGCACAATGAATTGTAGCCTCGATATCCTGAAAGAAGGAAATAGACGCCCCAAGTAATTATTATTGAAACAATGCTTGTGAGAGGGCTAAGGTGTAACTAATGGACAATTAAAACAAAATTCTACCTTCCACCCATCCTTCTGCCGCATTGAATGTTCCAACATTATGATCAGGAAATTGTGAATCATATCTTCGACCTCAGAAGAACCGGCTGAAGCAGACTGCTTCCCTGCATCCTTCTGTATACACAATAGTCAGAGCTGTTGTTAGGACATGCTTCCACAATTTACTCACTCTTTACAAGATGTAGGCATAACTAAAAATACAACAAACATGAAGGAAAAGATCTAGGTTCTAAGGTTAGATGAGTACCTCATAGTTTGTGATCAGTATCTCCAATATCCACTCAGGCCATTCTTCCATTGTTGTCAGACTGCTCCTATTTTCTGGATGACTGCAAGCCAAAAAAAGAAGATCCTGACAAAACAAAGAGCAAGTTCAGAAAGTACGTCGGATACTGGACAAGTGATGCGTGTAAAAACAGTCCACAAGATAAAGTTTCAGGCAATTGATCTGAAGCTTTATTAGTCTTCCTGACAGCTGTGTATAGTACAAAAATGCTCGTATTATTTCTGCGTAGATTGAAATTTATACAGCCGAAAGTTTAGAGTATCTCAAGCACTTTTACTAAGGAAATTTGTTCCTTGAAAGTCGGGAAATATTTCAACTATGACTTATACCTGAAGTGCTCGGCTTTGGAGATTCTTAGACGCAAATGGTAGAGACCGCAGGAGAACCAACAAAAGTTGGGAATGTTCAAAACGGTGACCTGAATCATAAAAGTTAAGGCCATCCTCTGTTGATGAAGCATTAATCTGCAAGAAAGCACCCATGCCCAGGATATAATTTTAAACCTCACAACAAAATCTAAAAGAGTAATCAACCTAGACCAAATATATTAAGAACCGCACATCACAATACCATAGTAAATCATGATGGTCAGTATATGGTAAAAAGATAGTATTTCTTAAAGCCGGATTAGAACCAACTTTCAACAAGTTTCACACCTTTTTAGCAGTACAAAAAAAAACAAGCACAACGTTTTAAGCGAAAGAACTATGCAGCAACACACCGACACTTTGTACCGTTGCTATCAGGAACGAAACCTTACATATTCTACGACTGGAATGTTCATAAACAAAATGGAATATCAAGAGTACATACCGAGGCCCCAAGCAAAGTTGTATAAACATTGTCAGTCATCAGCCTGTTTGGAGCAGCTTGAAATGCTTTCAGCAAAGCAAATAGAAGCAATGCAACTTTATCATCAAACATTGTTCCCCCATTTTCATGGAGCCCACTACCCAGGATATTACTTGTCACATCAGAACGGCCCCCCAAATCAAATGTTAGGTGCCCACTAGAAATTAACGCACCAATCAATCGGATGATCCCGACCACAACAGCATCGCTATTGTCAACATTGTACACGTTATTTCTTGCATTATCAGCACTTATTGAAAGACTTATACCACCAATTTCAGACGATATTCTCTCAGTATTTATGAAATTGGAAACGGAAGCGGAGTCACTATCACAAATGACAGGTGCAGATTTGTCCTCTTTTTCTTGTTGAGCTGACTCTGATTCATTCAAAGACCCTACATTATCATCCTCAAAAGAATTTCCATCAGAACCACCACGGTCAATGTTAATCTCATTATCGTGTGGATCAGATTCCAGCTGTTTTACCGAACCAGACTCGTTAAACTGTCTCTTTTCACTTCGATCAGACAATGACCTTGTTTCACTCTTGCCAGCTAAAATATTTCCCTCACCAGTTTTAGCTTCTCTCTGCAGCAGAACAAGAAGTGTTTCTATCCCACCGGATGTTATAAATACCTCCGCAAACATCGTAGCTCTTGCAGCATTTGGCTGTACAACCAATCTATATATAAGGTGTAGTACCCTTGTAACCTAAAACACGAAAAGGTTGAAAAGTGTCAGAAAACGCGTATTTCTCAATTAAGGTGGTCCTTGCCATTTTTTCCTAACTACCAACACAAGAAAACTGCAATCTGTTAAAATATTCTCTAGCAACAACACAGGAAACGTGCAATCTGTTCCGAGTATTCCCTACTGCAGTTGTCTAATTGTGATTACTGAAGAACACTAAAAGAAAACTGTTACCTGATTTGGCTGTGGACTGTCAATTATGAAACCAAGTAATCGACGGAGGTCATCAGCAGCTAAAGAAGGAGATGCTGCTCCCATCAGAAGTTCAATAATGACCAGAAGTTCATCAATAAGAGCGTTAACTTCCCCCATTTGACGCGTATTCCCGTCAAGAGGAAAACTGGTCACGGAATCCTGCTCAGAAATCATCCAATAGCATCTTCGACAACCATCCAGAAGCAGCTGAATAGCATCAGCATCCCTCATAGCTTTTGCTTCAGTGAAAACCATATCTTGAAGAGATGACAATAGCTTCTTTTGGAGTCCATAATTGCACAAGCTCCATATTTTCAAATCTAATAGCAGTGTACGGAAGAGCTGCACTTTAAGAACATGATTGATCTTCTGAGATTGGCACAACGAAACAATGGCAGCGACTAGTTCCTCTTCTCCTACTCCATCATGCTTCCTATCAAGGGATGCAAGTGAGTGTAGAAGATAACTCAGAATTCGGGCCAGAATCTCGGGTCCCTGATTACGACACAACTCTTCATTGTTCCCAGGATGTTGAATAGCAACTGAGATAATTCTAAATACAGGTGCAGCAAGAGTAACTGTGGACAAAGACAATGGATTGTTTCCTGGACATGGCTCCAAGCTATCTTTATTCACGTTGCTTACAGTCAGAGGAAGCAGAGACATGGGTCCTCCGTGAGCTAGGGCCCAGAAGGACTCCACTGGCTTCATTCTCGTGGCAACATAAACTTGTCCAAGGACCTCAGCTGGTCGCCTTAGAGTGCCTTAACAAAGAAAAGAATAAAAAGCAGATCAAAAAGATTTGTTCAAGCTACAGTAAAAGTCAAAAATGGCTATTTCCCGTCTCATAGCTGGAAAAAGAATCACAACTTTTTCCGATAATGGACAAGAAACAAAATGACAAAAGGAATTTATGAAGGGAAAAGAAAATCATTGACAGAGACAAAGAGCAAATCAAAGACAGAGATAACGAATCAGCCCTAAGAATCTGATAACATATAATAAAGCATATCAAAATCATTTCGGAAATTAACGTTATCAATTGTTTCAAAGAGCATTTTGATCTTAAACATTATTAAAAGGGAGTGTATATATATAGGCACCTGTTGCTCCAGAAGGTGAAGCATCTGGGCAAAACCGCCCACTCAGCAGACAAGGGTGGTAAAGCAGGTGAATATATCCTCCGATCTCTGCATCCAAAAGACTACTTTCATCTGCGCTATTACGTACATGTTCATTTTTAGCTAACCAAGGGAGGCCTGCCCCATTGCCGAAACAAGGCAAAACATCCCCACCTCTAGAAGCCAAGCGCGCCATTCTCTCAGGACCAATCGGTTCCTTAAATATATAAACTGGTCCCACCTCCGCAAACAGAGGACACTGACGACGGCGACGTTGTAGGCCAGCCATAGTAGGAGGAGGATTTGTGCCAATGCAACAAAAAGAGAGAGGCTTGGATATACGAGGAAAATCAAAAGGACGACTTTCATACAAGGATCCATCAACATACAGCCGTAATTCACTCTCTGCCTTCCCCAGAAGTCCTTGCTTGCCGCTATGCTCGAGGCCAATAAAATACCAACATTGCGGCTTAAATGCATGGGTAAAATGCAGTGAAGACTTTCTTCCTTTCCCACTACCACTCTCAACCACCAGAAACTGAGCATGAAAATATGCTTCTATTCCCTGATTATCAGCGGACAAAAAGCTGAACAAACGTGGCATATGAGCAGTACCCTCACCAGCGAGTGCACTCGCAGCCGCTGCAGCTGACATTGCGGATGTTTTCCCTGACTTAGCTGCTGCCGCAGCAGCAATTGCAGCTGCCGCAGTTGCAGCATTTAGTGTGTCAGCAAATGATTCAATATAGATCCATGTTGCAAATGCGTACCCATTTGTAAAGGGCCAACGACTTTCTCCGGGACCAAGTAAACCAGAGCTTTCACCATCAAATTCAAAAGTACAAGCAGGTCCCCTTGATTCCTTTCCACTCATTACCTTCTCCAAAGCAAGCATCAACGGACTTGACCACGCTGTTGTGAGCGTGGTTTTTGTAACCTCAAGCCACATGTGTAAATCATCGACACTAAGGGAGTGCCCAGCTAAATGTTGAATGCATAGAAGCAAAACAGCAGCAGAACTCCATTTCATATCAGCGTCCTTGGAAATAATCTCTTTCACTGATCGCAACAAAACCCCTAATAACCCTGCCGTCGAACACATCGCTCGGTTTCTCGTGCATGACCGTAAAATAACAAGCAACCCCCGAACCATGCGAGTCCTCGGAGACATAAAATGAAGGCTATCACCTAAACAAGGCAGCCAAGGAATAAGCTCACCAGAAACAATTGCAGCACGGGAATTTAACATGACGCTAGGAGGGTTGCTATCTTCATCCTCTTCAAAGCTCTCAACTCCACCCATGGTGCCAATAAGCGAATCAACAACAAGGAACGCAGTGCTCTCAGGGTCCTCTCCAGAGTCAAAACTCTCAACACCGCTAACAACGTTCTTCAGTTTGTCCAAGCTTTCAGGCTTCCCCATGATGGCTGAATCCACTAGATGCAGTAGTTCCGGAGAAACATTCGAAGTTGTCGCCTTTGGCTTGGGCTTCTGCGGGGAATCATGAACCGGGGAATATCCAGATTCCGGATGGTGGGAAGAATCCGACACGGACTGAGTCATGGAATAAGAAGCTTCTCTCTCTGGTCCATCGCTAGAAAGTCTCTCACTTTCCACATCATCCATGGGCATCAAATCATACGCCTCCTGAGTCCCGGACAAGTGATAAGCAACCCCTTCGGTTCCACCAAACTGATGATCCGAGTTTGAAGTGCTTCCAGGTTCCTTAACGTCACCATGCGATACGTTAGCAGACTTCTCCTGATCTCCCAGAGAAACTTGTTCAAAATCTTCATCCTTGAAGTCTCCACCAACTGAACTGACCCCTTGTAAAGCTGCATCAAACGCCTCTATAGGATGATGACCAGAAGCTTCTGAGAGCTTTCTCTCATCATCTTCTTCCATTGTTTCAACTTAATGAGAGAGTACAGTCATATACACAGCAACTTTTTTTCTCACCTGCCACGTGTTAGACATCAAGATTCAAAGTATAAAGCTTAGCTTGTGAGACAAATACATCTGATATTGATTGAGCAATTGCAACCGTGACTAAAACCTAAGAATCGAATCAGTTGGATCTACTAAACAAAGTACACGCAGCAAACACTAAATCAGAGATGCAGATCTTAATCGATTAGGAAGATTTCTAAATTTGTATTGAAAACTATATATACATTCCGCGAATCGGAAGAGAATACGTACGGATCGGAGCGGAGGAAATGAAGCGAATCGGAAGCGACTGAGATGAAGTCCGCACGGGATCCTCTAATCCTCAGGCGGAGCAGCTGGAGAAGGGAAGAATGCGAGAGATTCAGCAGGCGACTGAAAGTAAAGAGAGAGAGAGGGGAGAGACGATCGGAGAAGGGAGGCGACTTGGGCGCGCGGGAGAGAGAGAGAGAGAGAGAGAGGAGAGAGAGGTTGTGTCTGATTCAGGATTTAGCAAAACTTCTCACACATAAAAGTCAATTAGTTAGCATTAGAATTAAATTTACATATGTCGATCAAGTATTTATTTCGCTAATGCAATCATGTTAAGTAAATGTGTTTCTTTATATACATTGTGGGCTTTATAGTAACTTATGGGCTTTATTTTACATAGGCCCAATATAAATTTGGAAACCTTGGTTCTTCAAGCCCAATATAAATTTGGAAACCTTGGTTCTTCATGATTAAGAAAATCTTACAACCATGAGCAGGGAGTGCTTGAGATGATTTCCCCTATAGTAAAAATTAAATCATTAGTTACAACTTACATCGTTTGTGAAGTTATAATGGAACAGTAAAACAATTACAGTGGCATGGTTTTTCTTTTTTGACATCAGTTGCATAATTCATTAATAGCTCTAAATATACTACTCTTAAATTTTTTTTTTTTTTTTTTTTTGAAAGAATTTTAAATTTATTCAAATAAAAAAAAACGTTTTTACAGAGTTTTCACTGCTACTTTTTCTACAACCTTTTTCCAGCAAAAAGCAAACTACAAATTTTCCCAAAAGTATAAACTGTCTGCATCAACTTCTTCCAAACCATATCTCCATTGTCCTTTCATGCTTTCCCCCCCCCCCTGCTTTTTTTCTAAGTGATGTGACTCTATTTCTCGCAATTCTGTCCACTCTCTGGATCAAACAAGCCGTTGGTTGAGATTGCTCCCCTATTCTCCTTTTATTTCGTTCTTGTCATAATGCATAGGTCACTACTTGAAAACAGTATCGCATCAAGAAATTTATACCTCTCCCTTTGCCTCCACTTGCTATAACTTGAATCAATCTATTCCATTGAAGATATCTTCCCAGACCTGCTAGATTCCTCACAGTTCCTCTCCAAACTTCCACAGAATAGGGACATTCAAAAAATAGATGGTCCCTCGTCTCTAAATCCAGATTGCATAGCCAACAAGCGGACATAGCTTGCGGATTCCATCGAAGTATCCTATCCCCAGTTGCTAATCTGTTATGAGCAGCTAACCAAGTGATAAAAGAAAATTTTGGCGTTGCCTCAGTAAACCAAATCCCTTTAGACCATGAGACCACCGGAGACCTGCTTCGTATGAGATTCCAAGTTTGAGATGTGATAAATTCGTTTTTGAACTCCCCATTTTCCCTCTTCCAAAGACATACATCTTCCAACTGATTAAGCCCTCTATTCTTCAGACAAATAATCTCCTGACCTATCAGACGCAGCGCATGAACTCTGTGACCTCTAGCTCGATAAAGCTGTAATGCTTTCTCCACCGTAGAAGTTTTTGGAATGCCCAGATCCATACTTCCTCTATCGCCTGTTAACTCAATCAATTGACCAAGAGGCGACCATTTCTCATACCAAAAAGACGTAGAATCTCCACTATTAACCTCCTTACTCGTTAGTTGAATAGCCAAAGACCTCAATTTCAATAGCTTTCTCCACATCCAAGAGCCTAGTGTACTCTCCTCTCTAACACTCCAAAAAGTTCCTTGTCTGATAAGATACCTCCAAACCCATTTGACCCACAAAGAATGTCTCGCCGTGAGAATGCGCCATATTAACTTTAGACAGGAAACTGTATTTACCTCTGTTAAGTCCTTTAAGCCAAGACCTCCCTCTTCTTTCGGTCTACATACATCCACCCACGCAACCTTAGCTTTCTGCGTTGACAATATCGGCCCTGACCAGAGAATTGCCGCGCATATACTATTAATTTCCTTAATGCACTGATTTGGCAGCCGATAAGCAGACATCCAAAAATTAGTAATGATGTAGATAACAGACCCTATCAACTGAAGTCTGCCAGCAAAGGTAAGATGTCTCGCCGTCCAAGAGGATATTCTACTTCTGACTCTAGCAATGAGAGGACTATAATCCTGAGCATTCATCCTCTTGGTTAAGAGGGGAAGACCCAAATATCTTACCGGAAGAGTCCCATTATCAAAGGGAAATTGCTCAAGAATCGCTTCACTCTCCTCATCCTTAACTCCTGCCAGATAGAGAGTTGATTTTTCCATACTTATATTAAGCCCCGACATCACCTCAAACTCCTTAAAGACAGCTAGGATACCCTCAATAGAGTCCTTTCTTCCATCCGAGAATACCAAAACATCGTCTGCAAATATGAGTTAAACTTAACTCTTTACAATAAGGATGGTATCCAATTCTCCTTTCTGCTGCAGCTATATCAAGAAGACGAGAAAGGACTTGCATACTTATGACAAACAAGTAGGGAGATAACGAGCACCCTTGGCGCAGCCCTCTTGTACTCTTAAATTTTCAAAAAGCCAAGAAACATAGTTTTTTTTTTGTCAAAGGAAACATAGTTAAGATGAATATTATAACATATTTCTACGAAATTTAACTTTTAATAATTCTTCTTTTAATGGATTCAGTGTTGAATATGGTCTTAAGAAGTCATGAACATAATACACTTTAGAATAATGTATTTATGAATTGGATAATTCGGAAACATTTTTATATAGCATTACTTCGAGTGATCGTTATGCTTGAGATATGACAACAAATTTGGCCTTAAGAGTGTATGCATATGTATTGTCTATGTGGATTAAAAGATGGGAGATGATGAGAAAACCTGAGATGAGGAGAATCGAAGAAGCAAAATATCACAATCCCGAAAAACAAAAGACAAAAACTGCATCTGCATAATCAACAACTGATAAATTGATTATTCGGTGAAAATTTAGCTCCCCATTTGCTGTGGTAATTGGCTCTCTTACATATAGGCTGTGATGACCCTCCTACATACAAGATTTACAAATCCTTAGAGGACGATGAAATCACACCCAACACTGTTCTGTTCGAAAGATGTTGTACATACGACATTCATTCAATCTCTTGCGATTTATGCATGTAGCACAAGCACTTGCACATGTTTTCAAGCAACTATGAGTGAAAAAGAAGTCTCATTATAAAGAAAATAATAACATAGAAAATACTAAGACGATGATGTAGGTTTCTTGATGGGTACAACGCAGAGAGGTTTGGCTTTATGTAAAATAAGACCAAAGACCTCACTCATGTCCATGTTTCCAGGGACGACACCGTCTTGAAGTTTCCAGTCAAAGGAGTAGAGAAGAGAGGCAAGCACCACAGGCATTGTCTTCAATGACATTGAGATTCCCGGACACATCCTTCTTCCGGATCCAAATGGTAACAGCTCGAAATCTTTGCCTCTTACATCGATTTCACGTAACAAGAACCTCTCTGGCTCAAACTTCATTGGATTCTCCCACACGCTCGAGTCTCGTCCCATTGCCCAAACGTTCACGAGAACCTAATATTCAAACCCATAGAAGAACCGTTATTAATCAAACCGAACCAAAGTATTGGTTTCATGTATATTTCAAACTAAACATCCCAAATCCAGTCCTAAATTGAGCAAAATATTATTTAGATTTGAGTTTTATTCAAGATAAGTGTTTATGCTGTATGAATTCTTTCGCTTAATTTTTCTAATATGCTCAACTTCATACTTTTCATTCACCAAATATTGAATACAAGGATTTGATTCCGCAAGAATTCATTCAACCATAGAAAAAAATGAAGCGTTCACTCATAAAATTTTCAATGGATCCTACGCTATCCGATCAAACTTTAGTGTGCACTCTTCCAACCACAACGAAAACGAATTCATTTCACAACTCATAATGTAAACTTGACCAAAACCAAAGTAATCAACTTTTATTTCTATTTAAACTGAACAAAACCAAATAAGGCTAATAAGCTTATGTTTCTCTCTTTGTTTATACATATCAAAATGTATTCAAACTAACAAAAAAAACGTATACCTAACCAAAAAGAGCTAACGTGCATCTTAAGTTAGTTAAAGGTTGATGAAACGAGTATTAAATATACCTGAGAGTTCTTTGGAACGAAGAAACCAAAGATTTGGACATCAGACTCAGATTTTCGAGGGATCAAAGGAGCTGGAGGATGCAAACGAAGAGTCTCTTTCACAACTGCTAGCAAGTAAGGTAACCTTGGAATATCAGATTCTTGAACGACACCGTTTTCACCTATCACTTGTCGTATCTCACTCTGAGCTCTGACCATTTTATCCGGGCTACGGAGTAGCTCCGTCATTGCCCACTCTATTGTACTAGAGTTTGTATCCGTGCCAGCAACAAACAAATCCTGTCACAAAAATAAGCCTAGTTAGTTCTAGGCAAATTATCCTAACCCCCGAACGAGAACCAAACCAAACCAAACCGAAAAACGAAACCAGATCTGGACCAAAATTTATAAAAACTCGAACTATTCCTATTTCTCTAAGGGCATCTCCATCCACACTCCATTTTTTCCTCTAAAATGGAATAAAAGTGAATATGAAGTAAGAAATGCTCCAACCCAACTTCATATTTCACTCTATAATGAAATATACTTCATAAATGGAGTAATCTATTTTTTGTTTGTTCATCACTCCATTATGGAGTGGAAAATAAAGTAGGGTTGGAGCAAATTTACTCCATTTTCACTTTTAGTCTGTTTTGAAAAAAAAAATAGAGATTTACACCCGATATCTGAAATAATAATTAATCTTTGTGCCATTTGGTGTTTAGGCGAGACTTACGAGAAACAAGTGCTTCATATCATTAATGGTGATCTCTTCTTGGTTTTGCTGTTTAATATCGAGAAGGGCATCTAACATATCGTTACTCGACGCCGCTGTCTGAGACAATCTTTTGGTTACACGATCATCAATGAATTCGTGGAAAACCCTAAATAGCTTCTCTATGCAGAGCGTTGACTCTTTTCGGCTTCCTTGTAAATCAAGAAACCTCAGAAGCCGGAAAAAGTCTCCTGCGTTGGGTTTCCCACAGATCTCCATAAGGTGAACCACCGTTTCGTGGAACTCGAAAGACGACGAGTTAGAGCTATACGTGGCCAAATCAACAGAAAATAGAGCATTCGAGATTATATTGAAAGATGTGACGAAGGAAGCACGAGCCATGTCAATAGCCTCTCCTCTCTCGCAAAATGTGTTTACTAAGCTCACAAGTTCCTCCACCTTTTTCATCCTTATGGATTGGATACCGTCTAGGTTTTGCGGTGACAACAAATTTTGCACTACTATCTTCTTCAGAAACCTGAATATGCATACAAACAACAAACATAACTTCATCGGGGTCGTGGCTATTGTACGTGTAGTAATCAAACTAAAAATGTATATATCGATTGGTATGGGTTTTTATTCAAATTTTAGACTTTGTTCTTTAAAAATTATACATTTTTAATATTCAGTATATACTTTCAGGTAATAAGTTTTTTTTTTTTCTCGCATATAAATACGAAAATCATTTTTTCCAAATTAAAATTTATTTAATTTCTACAAATGATTTTAAACACAAAAGAGTTTTCTTAGAAGGCATGATGTTTATAGATAGAGTTATTAATTCGATCCCAAAAAAAAAACAAATATACATTGATATATAATTACCTCCAACGAGCCGATGCAGGAATCCAAACAACGGAATGTTTATGATGGTCAAAGGCTCGGATCGGGTCGTTAAAGGTTCGAGCAGACATGACATGGTCGTGTGTTTTAAGTGCCTCTTTAGCTGCTTCTGGTGAAGATATAACCACTGCGGTTAACCTTCCAAGCTTTAAGCTCATTATAGGTCCATATGTTTTCGAAAAGACAGCAAGTGAACGGTGAGGATTGAAGCCGAGTTGGAATATGTTTCCCACCAATGGGAGTCCCGGCGGACCCGGCGGAAGTGAGCCTTGGCTATTGCCGCCGTAGTTGGGGTCCCTCCGAGTTCTTGCGGTGGAGAAAAGGAAGAAAGTTACAAGAAAAAAGAGGACCGTACACACGGCCGGGATTATTGAGAGTTCCATTGCACGGCCTGTTAAGAATTTGGAGAATGGCTTTATATTAATATAACTCCATCACGCATTTTTATTTTCATATTTAGAAAAATATATTAGAGATATTATCTAATTTGGGGAAGCAAGTTCGCAGACTTTTCAAGATGGCATTAGAGCATGATTAACCGGGGTTTTTAGAGTGGAGTTCTTAGCGTAAGTTAAGAAACTGTTTCTTAACTTTTAACTAAAAAACCTAAGAACCGGTTCTTGAATAAGGATTTTAAGAACCGGTTCTTAACTTTTTTAGTTAAAATTTAAGAAACAGTTTCTTAACTTCCGCTAAGAACTTCACTCTAAGAACTCCGGGTTAATCATGGTCTTAGTTGTTTGGTGATTTCCATTATAGCACCTAGAGACTACAACTAAACTAGTGGATACTTGTCAAGTGTCATGCACATTTACGGAACGTTGGAAGCTTAGCTTCTTACCTAATTTCTGGCATACCAGCTGGAAAATTTATGATTCAAAGAAATTTTAAATTTTTAAATTTTTTTTTTTTTTGAAAAAGGGCATAAAATTTTAAATGTTTAAACGGAGAGACATGCATTTTTTCTTTATTGTATTCATTTAGTAAAACTATATATATTGACAAATGAGCAATCAAGACATCATCAGCCTCTGTAACTATGCATTTAGTTACGACACCAGTCACTGAAGGTTTCAGTTTCTATATGATCTCAAGACACGTTTTCCTATAATTATTTTGTGGTATAAGTACAATTGAGAGAGTACAAAATCAAATCACAAAAGTGAAAAATGTTTATTTGTGAAATTTTTATGTTGTCATTTTCGTGTAAATTTGAATTTCTATTGATCCATCTCCGGGATTGGTTGTGCTGCTTGATATTGGACTCGTTGCGAATTACCTTTAAATCTATTGATCACCACATGTATCAAATTAATTACGGTTTGGCAGCTTAACCATGTGTTTAGGTGTACGTTCCTCTCTTTATATAATGTTAGATTTATTTGTTCAGTTGTTAGGCTGGCACGTTAAGCTGCTGAATCTGGTTGTCTTTGAATGTGTATCTTGTGGTATTTGCTAGTTAATGTTGAGATTGAACCTTGATTAAATCCTCCAACAGAAGAAGAAGTGGAAGCAAGGAAGCTTGCCACACAAGAAGAAGAAGTGACCAAGGAGTCACGTAGAAGAAGAAGCTTGAAGCGCAAGAGACGGAGGAAGTTACACAACAAGGAGAATAAGAGTAACTAGTTAGTTGGTAAGCTAACTTAAGAGTGGAAGAGTTAGTAAGAATTGTTGAGTGTGTAAGGTTAGTTGGTTAACCTTACTTGTAAGACTAGTCTAAGTATGAGTAGTGTGACTTGTGTAAGAGAGTCGAGGACCTAGAATAATGGGTTAAAGGATGGATGGAGTTAGTATAGAAAACTACTATAAGTTGTGTTGTATTGTTGTAAGAAAAGATATCCAGGTCTAATAAGAAAAGATTTGGAGAAAGAACAGTGTAGACATACAAGGATAAACTCTCTTCTCTCTCTACACGAACAAAGACAAACGAGAGACTAAGAGAGTGAGTGTGTGTGCTTGTGTTATGATAAAACACAAGTGAAAACAGAGTGTGAGTGAAGTAAAACAGAGTGAGGGTGAGAGAAGCTCACCAAGTATGAACAAGAGAAGAGCTGGTCATGCCTGAGTGATGAGAGGCCAAGCCAAAATCACAACAGTTAACAAGACGACTAAAGTGTGTCAATCAAAATCTTGTGTAATGGAAATTCATCTCTTTCCCTTCTTAAACATGCATATAGTTAGTTTCATATGAAACTCTTAAGCTCACTTAGCAGAGAAAACCAGAAGAAAGTTTGTGGACATGACTCAAGAATTTCCACAATGCTGCGCGGTTTCCACCACATCTCCTCGATCTTCGCGATGAATGGAGATAAGCAAATCTCGATAGATTTCCTTGGTCGAGAAATGATTCATATTGTTAATCAGAGGGTGAAACTGGATCAGCATTTTTTGAAATAAAATTGTTTGGAATAAACCTATTCCTCTCGATTCCAAAAAAAAAATTACCAGTTACATGGAAAAGAAAATAGACTGCATTCCATAAACTTTTTTTTGGAATATATGGAATCTAGTTGTAATAGATCTATGTTATATAAAAGTTGAGGCTATAAGCCATTGAGAATGTACACATAGGATTTAAAACAACCAATCATATTATGACAAATAAACATTTTAATTTGTTATTTTTAAATATGTCAATGTTTCCAAAAAAACTGTGTTATTTCATAATAAAAAAGAAATCAATATCGAATAAGGCAAACTAATAAAAGTAAAAACATTATACATATATTAACTTTATATATATATATATATATAATAATTTCTAAATCTATCATAAATTAAATAAAAATAATACTTAATTTTAAAATGCAATGATTCAAACAATTATAACTATAAGTTTAACTCATGATTTTCAAAATTTAGAGCTTACTCAGATTGTTCCCAAGATCCGGAACCTGACACATCAGAAAACTTACAATTAGAAAAAATGTATTGCTTTTTGTATGAATGATTTGTATTTAATTAAACATATTTGGTGCCTGATATCTGCTCTAACTTATGTTAGGTGAGAATGAACCTAAGCAAATCCGAAAGTTTGTTATCTTCGTAAGGTCTTGAATGCTGATGCTTATCCATTCTTCATAATGTTACCATTTACTTTACCAAAACATTAGTTGACATTCCATTTTTTAAAATTCCTTTCATTTAGAGTATTATGAGAAAGTTTAATCAAACTCGTTAGTAATAGAAAACAAATCGAGATCTATATAGTGAGATCTAAAACTATTATGTTAAGAGAAAAAGACTTGTCATTTCTAGTCTGTAACCATCAAAGATTCAATATTTGTGCATTAAAAAGAGATAAGTGATTTTGTGAGGAAAATGTTACATAATAAAGGATTTAATGTTATTGATGATATCTAGAGACTTTTACCATCTGCCTGTAAATCATGAAGATATTTAAATGTTCATTCAATTTCCTCGTAAACCATAAGTAATGATCAAATAATCATTCATATATTTCCTCGAAAATCATGTTTAGCCATTATTAATGATATATGAATGATTATTTGATCATTACTTATGCGGTTAGTTGGATACATTATTTACTTAGGCACGTAAAGGGTTAGTTGGATACATTATTCAATATTTTTCTACTATGCGGTTTCCACTATGACTAAAATTATGTTGTAAATTCTACAGGGGAATCTAAAGGGGAATCTAAAATGAGTCGCAGACAAAAACCATAAAAAAAAAATAAGTTGCGTTACTGTTTCAAGGTATTTGGAGCAATTATCAAATGGTTTACAAAGCATTTTGCGTTACAAAACCTATTGGTTACCTTCTAGTTTGACAAAGCATTTAGCGTTATTCTCAACTGGTCAACATTCTGCGTTACTAAACCTATCTTTTAGTAGTTATCTTCTATTATTCTAGTTATCTTCTATTGTTTTCCTGGTTAAGTAAATCATTTGTATCTTTCGATGGTTGATGCAGTTATCCACGGGATCCTGCAAGAATCAAGAGAACGCTGGATAACCGCCGCAGAGTGGGATCTCCTCTTCATCGAGGCAGCTAGATTCCAAGTAATTTTATATCTGGTCGAAAAAACTATCATTATACAAAAGTAAACGAAAAAATTAAATAAAACAAAATTATATTCATAACTTTTAGATTCTAACTTATATCTGACATGGCAGGTTGAGAATCTCACGCTAATCACTACTGACAGCGAAGGTGTCTGGAGAGTTGATAACCGGTCAATGCTGGACCTAAATGTATGGGCACTGTCCAGCCTACCAAGAACTTTATCAGCTGGTTCTTTCGCTAGGTTCAACTACAGGTAATAGATTAACTCTGCTAAATCTTACTTTAAATAAACATTTAAACCTAACCAATAATCATTTAATGCAGGTTGTCAGTAGGTTTCTACTATGCAGGCACAAACATAAGACTACAGAGACAAGTAATAAGGCGTGTATTCAGTGTATTAGCTGAAGGGAAAAAGATGTGTATGCAAATATTTCCATATATACCAAAATATGCTATTTTTGGTCTTCCTTAAGGCTATTTTTCCAGAATAAGAAAAGGATAAGGTTTCGAGCGACCAACATATTTGCGACACATATTACTATATGCTCTTCCTTTTTTCTATTATTTAAGTATTTTGAAAACTTAATTGGCCCGAACAAAGAATTAAAGCACAGAATAAAATAATTTTTAAATAATTGAAAACGAAGGTCCATTAGGTTAAGAAAACTTAATTGGCCCAAATTAAAATTACGAAGTTCTACGCTCTCAATTACAGATCTCTCACATTCAAAAAATTTAAAAAAAAACCGCCATCTCCCAAAGCAAGAAATGGAAGCAGAACCACAAGATCTCGTGAATCAACCTGCACTTAATCTAGATGATATGTTGTTTGGAGATGCAGGAAACGTATCTAATATAGTGTATCGCCATCTCTATAGATATAACTAGTGTATCGCTGTTGCTATAGATCTAATTATTGTATCGCCGTCATAATTAAGCCTATAGGTTTTCAGATTTAAATTTCGTAGGGAATCTCATATTAAAAAGTTTTCGATTATAGTTTCTGATTATTGATCTAATATTGGATTTACCGATTTAAACCTATAAATTTTGTATGGAATCGGGTTAAACCGTATTCGATTCCAGTTTTGGTAAACCGTTCGAATCTTTGGACTCTTTATGCAGTGATTCACGACATACTGCAAGATTCCAAAGAACGCTGGATCACTGCAGCGAAGTGGGACCAGTCCAGTTCGGCTTCTTGATTTGCTTCTTGGCCTTACCGGATACATTCATATAGTTGTGTTTGACATCATTGTATCGTATCAGTTTCACCATAAAACCAGATAACATACTATGTTTTGTTAAGCAAAAAATACGCAGATAATGATGATCATATTAGTATAACACTGCATATTTAGTACTTACCCAGCTCTGTACAGATAATGTACAAAGGTTGGTCTGACTAGTACATCGGGATGTGGAGATCTCCTCTGCGGTACACAGCAAAGACGAAATCCCCAAAGTCAATGGCATACCCAATCGACAGTCTGATATGAAACCTAATTCCGTTGCTCGGTAGGCTTGAGTGGAGCCAGCTGTTGTTGTCCCTCATTGATTCATTATCGACCGGGTAAAGACCTTGTTCATCTACGGGAATTAGCGTAGGATTTATGACTTGGAATAAGTCCGCGTTGAGCATAATGTGATTCATCTCCCAAGCCTGTAGCCACCTATGTGTAGAATCACCTGCAAAACTTTTTTTCCAAATATACATGTTGAATCTTCTTTGTATAGATCACGATGCTGAGCATGAACATCAATGTAATTTTTGGAATATATATACCTTGATCTTCTACGATTTGATGCTGCAGGTTGAGCGGCGGTTGATTAACATTCCCGCCGTCGTCACCGCCGTCCATTTTGATTATGTCGCCGGAGAGAACTCGTACTTTTTTTCTCCCACCTTAGAATTCGAAATTTTATTCTTCTCATTGACTATTCTGAAGCGAAAGAAGTGAAGAAGTGCCATTGATACTATCTTCATTTGGCGGTATGCAAAATCTTTGCCAAGGCAGATTCTTGAACCAGCCTATATACATATACAGCCAAAGAACACAAAACATCTCAGGTATTAGAAGAGAACGTCTTCACTCTTAACAACCACATCTGGGAGAGAGAGAGAGAGAGAGAGAGAGAGAGAGAGAGAGAGAGAGAGAGAGAGAGAGAGAGAGTATACAAACATGAAAGCTTATGAATTTGAAAGGTGATTCTGGTTGGAACACGCCATCCTTAAGCCATCTCTCTGGCTTGAACTCCTCAGCCTGTTGTCCCCAAATATAAGTCATCCTTCCAATGGCATAGGATATGTAGTAGACATTATCCCCTCTCTTCACTCTATGTCCATCTGGAAGCACATCATCATTCTCTGCACACCTCGTGTCCTTTAGGATGGAACCAAAAGAAAGTGTTAAAATCCTCATTTGTTTGGATCAATCACAGAAGAATCTTTAAAGGAGTGGTACCACAGGGACAGCAGGGTAAAGCCTCAAGGTCTCAGACAAGGCCGCATGGAGATACTGCATCTGATCAAGAGCCTCTTCATCTATACTCTCAACGGAACCCTTCACATCGGTTGTTTCCTCATGACTCGACGTCACGTATCTGATCTCTCGTACTATTTTCTCCTGAACAAGTGGGTTTTTGCAGAGCATGTACAAGAACCAAGAGAGAGATGCAGCGGTTGTGTCCTTCCCAGCGATCATAAAGCTCAAGATTATATCCCTCAGGTACTTATCATTCATCCTCTCTGGATCTTTCTCCCTCTCCACCAGAAATCAAGATAATATATCCTCTCTAACAGCCTAAGTACAAAGCCAAAACATTTTTGGTTTAACATTCAATCAAAACAAGAGGGTTGAGAACTTAAGAGAGAACTCACAGTGTTCTGTTCTTTCCTTTTAGTGATAATGAGTCTATAGACAAACTTATCTATAGTAGCAATGCTCTTCTTGAGCCTAGCTTGTTATCCGATGTTGAGAAACCATTTCAGCTTCCAAAGCGAATCGATGAACCTCAAACTAGTCGCATCGTTCCCTCCCTTCGTCGAAAGCCTCCCTACATGAATTTGTTGTTGATCTTGGTTTAAAACTTATTAGTGTTTTGGCAGTTAACAAGACCTTTTAACAACGAGAGTAAAAGCCTGCAGAAGAAAATGCTCTTATGTTCTTAAAGACTTATTCGCATCCTTTTTTTTATTAATGTTTTCAATCTTGAGTACTTAATGGTGTTACATCTTTCTTTCGTTAATTAATCCTGCCAGTGATAGATTAATGTCAGAGCGGTCTGCTTCTGAATCCTTGGCCTGTACCTGATGAGTTAGCCTAAGTTCATAGTGACAAAAATGGTAACAGTCCTATATTTTGAATCCTTATTCTAAACTCTAAATCATGCTTTCGAGTCAAACAAACAAACAAACACTTGAACAACAATATAAGAGGAGATTCACCACAACATTAGAAAACACGTTCGTTGGATATTTATGGGGAAAAAAAAAGAGGTTGTCACTTATCATGTTGTTAATGCACATATTAACTCCTGGGTTGACTATTATGGTACAACAAAGATATAGCCGTTATATTAGGTTTGCTTCTACGATTTGGTACACAAAGATCTTAAGCTACTATTAATGGATAGCATTCTAATCTAGGCAGATCCAACTGCAACTTTGAATGACAAAAAAAAAGATCTCCGTCTTTAAATGAAAACGTTGATCTTTTCAACCTCTCAGATCTTCAGTTTCCAAATCCTTCTTCATAATCACACACTTCACCACATAAACTATCTCTATCTCCCTCTCTCTCTCTCTGTCTGAGGCATATCAATGGAAGCTCCTCCATCTTCAAGCGACCCATACAAGTTCCTCAACATTACACTCAACTCAGATGGGTCCCTCACCAGACACCGTGACTTCCCCAAACTACCCCCGACGGAACACTCCAAAGACATCCCTCTAAACCCAAACAACAAAACCTTCATCCGTCTCTTCAAGCCCCGGAACATCCCCCCGCCGGAGACCAAACTCCCCATCCTCGTCTACTTCCACGGCGGAGGATTCATCCTCTACAGCGCCGCCTCCGCTCCTTTCCACGAATCCTGCACCAAAATGGCCGACCGTCTTCAGACCATGATCCTCTCCGTCGAGTACCGCCTATCCCCCGAGCACCGTCTCCCGGCGGCGTACGACGACGGCGTCGAAGCCATCTCGTGGCTCCGAGACCAAGGTCGCAGCGCATCAAACGGAGGTGATTGTGACACGTGGCTGAGAGACGTTGATTTCTCGAAATGCTTTGTTATGGGATCGAGTTCCGGCGGGAACATAGTCTACGGCGTCGCGTTACGCGTCGCGGAGACGGATCTCTCTCCCGTTAAGATCCGAGGGCTGATAATGAACCAAGCTTTCTTCGGCGGCGTCGAGCCGTCGGGTTCGGAGTCGCGGCTCAAAGACGACAGGATCTGCCCGTTGACCGCGACTCACTTGCTTTGGTCGCTTTGTTTGCCTCACGGTGTGGATCGCGACCACGTGTACAGTAACCCGATCAAGAGCAGCGGGGCGGAGGAGAGAGAGAAGATGGGACGGTTTCCGTCGACTCTTATTAACGGTTACGGTGGTGATCCGTTGGTTGATAGGCAGAGAGACGTGGCGGAGATGCTGAAGGCACGTGGGGTTCACGTGGAGACGAGGTTTGATAGAGATGGGTTTCATGCGTGCGAGTTGTTTGATGAGAACAAAGCCAGGGCTTTGTATGACACCGTTGAGGGTTTTATGAAGAGTTGTTCAACGACTGCACCGTCGTCCAACATGTAGTAGTCCAAACTGATGATGATCGTATGATTATCTACGTTTAATAATCAACTATGCCTGCAATATGTTATGTACTTGAGTATTATAAGTTTGTTATAAGCGAGTTACATTGCATGTCGCTTTGTGTCTATCCAAATATGTATGATCCGAAGTAATAATGGTTCTAAATCTCTCTACTATTTGTACGATGTTTAAAATGAATAGGATGTTCAAGTGTTCAAGTGCTGCCGCTTAAAGCTTATAAAAGTCACCTAGAATCATGTATCGGTAAACTCCGTTTATCAGCATTTCAATTTCTCGAACTCTGTTAGAAGGGACTACTGCACAATTGTCTTTGGACATTTCACACGGCTATGGACCGTTGTTTTGGGTCCATTTGCAAGTCCGTTCCAAAAATTAGTTTAGATATGTTTGGGCATGTGATCTACTCCTTAGTCATAAAAAAAGACATTTCAATTTATGATTTTAGTCAAAAAAAAGATATATCTTGAAGACAATAGCTTATTAATAATTAGCAAAACTACATTACTGTTTTGAATATTGCATTGAGGACACTGTTAGTCTAACAGTATTAGATGTGTGTGCACTCTTCAACCATAATTTCAAATGCAACTTTTAAATTATTCTGAGATTAAATCGTCAAAAGCTCGAAATCTTGACGCTTTTAGACAATTGAATCAATCATTTGCATGCACGCAATAAAATGTCTTATAGTTCCATGTAATTTAGACAAAACATAAGCAAACGTACAACATTATTCCTCATTTAGACAAAAATATAAAAAGCATCCTTGAACTGGTCAATATCGCTAAAACTAAGCAACATCATGACCCCAAATAAGTCCGTGCATTAATCCTAATCACACACAGCTTAAGCTCCAATAAACATAAACACGAGGAAAACTTAAATAACTCCAAACACTTCTTCCTAATCAAAGCTTATCATAAACTAACATCCTCTTCATAATATAGTTCAGATTTTAAAACCATGTCACGAGACCCGGTTCCCGCGTTTGATGCATACAAGCACCTCAACCTCTCAATCAACCCCGACGGCTCTTGCACTCGCAACTTCGAGTATCCAATAGTCGACCCCGACCCCTCCCCGTCCCCGGGAAAGCTCACCGCCTCCAAAGACATCACCATCAACCTCGAAACCGGCGTGACCGTGCGCATCTTCCGACCAACCAACCTCCCTTCCAACGACAACACCATCGCTCGCCTCCCGATCCTCATCCACCTCCACGGCTCCGGGTGGGTCCTCTACCCAGCCAACTCCCCCGCGAACAGCCGCGGCTGCTCCCAGATGGCCAGCGAGCTAACGGCGATCATCGTCTCCGTCAACTACCGTCTAGCTCCAGAGCACAGGCTCCCAACGCAATACGACGACGCGTTGGAAGCCCTCCTCTGGGTCAAACGCCAAGCCGTCGACAAAACTAACGGCGAGCCGTGGCTCAGAGACTACGCCGACTTCTCGCGGTGCTACATCTTCGGCTCCAGCAACGGCGCCAACCTCGCTTTCCAGCTGGCGCTCAGGTCGTTAGACCACGACTTGACGCCGTTGAAAATAGACGGAAGCGTGTTTTACCAGCCTTTCTACGGCGGGAAAGCTAGGACGAAGGCCGAGCTTAAAAACTTCGCCGACCCGGTGATGCCGGTGCCGGCGATAGACGCCATGTGGGAGCTTTCTTTGCCTAAGGGCGTTGATAGGGATCACAGGTACTGTAATCCTGTAGGTTACTTGCCGCAGAAGGAGAAAGTGGGGCGTTTGGGACGGTGCTTGGTGATCGGTTACGGCGGAGACACGTTGGTTGATCATCAGCAAGACTTTGTGGAGATGCTGGTTACGGCTGGTGTTAGGGTTGAAGCGAAGTTTGACGATGCCGGTTTCCATGGGATCGAGCTCGTTGATCCACGGCGAGCTGTTGCTCTTCTCAATATGATCAGAGAGTTTATTAATTAATTAATTATAATAAAAATGAATGAAATAAGATTTTAATGTAATATATGAATGAAAAAAAAAATCAGTTTAAGTTATGGTTAAATATTTTTTTGTAAAATTTTGTTTTTGTGAAATGAATAAAATGATCACTTTGTTTGAAGTAATATTCAAAGTAAATGATGAAAATCTAATTTAAACTAGTGAAAATTAAAATGATCATTTCTTAATTTACTTGTAATTAAAAGTAGTTCAGTTCATGTGATCAGCTTTAGAAAATAGAAATCCAAAGATCTGACGGTGGAGACATCATCCTGAAATAATATATAAAAACCATTTTCATAACACTGAAGCTGAAAGATCTTCAACTTACCAAAACTGTTTTACCAAAAAAAAACAATGTCATCTATGTTGAAGCTATTATATATGATGGTGATTGTTACATTTAGTTGTGCGAAGAGGGAAAGTTTTGAGAAAATGATGGACTCGTAATTAGCTAGGTTTCGGAGAAGAAGACATTGCATTTGATCAATGAAGGATGCTCAGGGAAAGCAAGAAGTGATTGTCAATGCTGCTCGTGGGGCATTTAATCGATGACAAAGGAGGTGTTACGAGTTTTCTATAGTATTTGTTAAATTGGCGGGTTTTGGTTAAATATAATTTCAGGAAAGAACTAACCATTAGTGCACAAGACCAGATCCAAAGATACATAAACATGTGTCTAAACAAAGTTTTGAAACGGAAACAACCATGAATGTGCTCTTTCACTTGTGCACACACACCTAAAGCTCAATTGACGAGAAACAGAAACCAACTCTTAGTAGATTGCCACATCCAGATAATCACCAATCTACAAAAAGAAAAGATGAATAATTGCAGTTATAGCTACCAAGTTTTGATTATAAAGGTTTTCACAATCTTATGTGTGTTTATTTCAACTCTTTACCTCGAAATGAAGGTCAGCGAGTGTTTTACTGTCGTCTGGTTGCTTTCGGTTTGGATAAGACATTGTCTGACCAACCTTTTATCAATCAACCAAAAAAAAAAAACAATCACAAGATCAGTCCCTGAGTTCTTGAACAAGACAAGAACAAGTAGAGCGAACTGAATCTGAATGCACCGGTTCAGGTTCTCTCAAGTCTAAAACCATAAGCATGGGAAGATCCCTAATCGATGCATATACGATTTAAGCATGCTTTCATTACTCAGCTAGAACCAAAAGACATGCTCAAGCTAGTGTGTAAACATTACTTTCTCAAATATCTGAATCACTGATAGCTAATCGCACTACTAAAAAGAGTGGCAGAAAAGTACAGAAGAACGCATCATCTTATCAAGAATGTGAGAGATAAAAATAATTTTACCTGTCTGACAATAAAGCGGCCATTCTTGTCAGGATAAACAAACGCAAAAGACAGCCTTGCATCCCTTCTCCTAGCTGCTACAGAAACTTCTTTGACCTGAAACAAAAAAAAAAAACGTGGTTTTACTCTCTATGCTTGTCAAAAAAAACATTCCCTTTGTATGCAATTAGAAAACCTTCAAAACGACAGCGGAAGAAAGTGGCTTCTTTAGCTAAAAGATTACACCTTTTTAAGACAATATACACTACAAAGCTCTCAATACAATTAAACATCTTGTTTTGAGACAAGAAGAAGAAGAAACTACATACCAAATCTGTTAACTCGCGAAGATTAGCATCTTTCCAAGTGTAGATTTGAACTTCATCCTTTGGCTCTTTGCCTCTCACAGCATAATCTTCCTTCGTATGATGACCACCCGTCTGCAAAAAAAAAAGACCCAACACAATGCATAGAACTGGCTTTGTAAATCAATACGTTAAAGGAAGAGACTTGGAGAAAAGACGTACCTTGGTGAACACACGAAGAAGCAGGGGACATGTCTGCAATTCGAAATAGTAGAATCAGTGAGTTCAATTAACTTAAAAAGAGATCAAACCCTAGAAAAAAGTTTCAAGATTCTCCACGGATACGAGCTTGTGAATCGAATACAAACCTTCTCGCGATCGACAGGTTCGGTTTTAGGGCGAGGAGGTTGTTGATTAACGCCTCTCGGAGGCGGCGGCAATGGCCTACCACCACCTTGTCTTCTCGCTGTTTCAGCCATCTCTATCTCTCTATCTCTCTCTCTCTCTCACGCTCTCGAAAATCTCCGACGAAGTAAGAAGTTGTGTGATGTCCCAAAAAGAGTGATATAGCCCATAATTATTTAACTTAAATGGGCCTTTTCTTGATAAATATTGGGCCTTTATTCTTTGTCAATGGCCCTTTTATAATATCAGCTCCGACGTAGGTTTTTCAATCTAACCGATTAATTTATGATCTACGGTACAAAGATTGTCGTTTAAATTTAGAATTATTCATTTCATCTATATTACTCAAGTACAAAATTAGAGTTTTTGGAAACTTGAATAGGACTATTAAAAAAATTTGAAGTGTTCGGAAATATGGATTTTAGTCTTTAAAAAAAAATTAATTTTGTTTGCAAACAAGGATAGTAGTATTAAGAAAAAAAATAATGGATTTATGTTATTAAGAAAAATCGAAAGTTCATCATATTATAAGAAACTATCTATCTGTGTCAGTTTTAAAGCATACGAAAATGGATCAATCTAATTGACTAAATTTTTTTTTTTCTAAACTAACCTTAAAACAAAATTTAAATTTTGTATACATATTTCAAATCAAAATTATAATTCACAGTTGATTTATATCAAAAATTGATTAAAAAATATACATATATTCAAAAATGAATTTTTACTAAACTATTTTTCAATAACCATTATAAAAAATGGTTTTTATATTTCATATTAAGTTTAAAAAATATAATATATGTAATTATTTATATGATGGTACATATAAAATACTATTAATTATATGATTACTTATATGATGATATGTATAAAATACAATTAATTATATGATGACAATATACGATATATAATAATGACTAGAGATGGGCTTTCGTGTACCCATACCGGTTTGGTTCTGATCGGTTTGCGTTTCTGGTTTTTGAGGTCAAAGATTTCAGCCCTATTAGGATGTTTCTAAATTTTGGTTTGAGTTCGATTCGGATGTTTGCGGGTTTGGTTCGGGTTTGGATAACCCATTTAAATTATTTTTAATCAATTTATGTTCGGGTTTGGTACTATATTTTCGGATCGGTATCGGTTCTGTTCCTCGGATTTATTTTGCCAAACCCTAATAATTACACGAAAAACAAATATGAACATATTTTTTAAAATATACATCCGCGCACGGATCAAAGTCTAGTTAATATTAAAACATACTTGGCTTGCATTAAAACACACGTTTCATTGATAGAAATTAGAAAATATCAGCATATATTTTCAGGATTGCTCAAACCGATTTGATCTTCATTGAGATTTCCTTTTTTCAATTTTAGTCATTTTATCTATATATATATATACTAGTAAAAGAGAAGTCATGACTTTTTCATATGTGATATTTAAAAATGGACCATCTTCTATAATATTTATCAAATTTACATTATTTTATCATCATTTTTTAATATCTTTTTTTTATTTAAAATATAAATAAAAATTGTTTAAGAAAAATCAAAGAAAATCTTTTCAGAATCATTTTAAGTTTTATGTCCGAAAAATAAATTAATTTAAATTTTAACTATCATAAAACATAATTATAATTTCAAATTAAATTTATTTTGTTTTATGAACGAAAATTAAAATCATATAAAATATTTTTAATTATATTTAAATGATAATACAAATTTAAATTGATTAATTTTCGGAAATACATTTTATAAAGATCTTAAGAAGATTTTGTTAGAAAGAAATATTCATTTCTATTTCAAATAAAATAAAATAAAAAAATGTATCCAACTTTATTTATTTCAAGAAATTTTTCAAATAAGATTTTTGCTACAAAAATATTTTTCATGTACAATATATTATAGTTTCGCTTAAAAAAATATTTGTGTTGTTTTAAACAATTTCTCAAAATGTTTTTTTACGTTTGATTTAGTTTGACTTCCATATACATTTGGAATTTGGATGTAAAATTAAAAAGTATGTAAATTTTTATTGTTACATAATAATGTTCTCAAACAAAATTTGTAGTAATAACAATATAAGCCATTTAAATATATAGACATTATAGAATTATATAATACATATAAATTATATTAATTTAGTGATTAATTTTGTTATATACACTAAAACTATATTTTGATCCGCGCAATCGCGCAGATGTTTCTTTTCACTTTTCTATACATAAATTATTGTTTTTAAACATTAGTGGTACATATTTTTAACGTTAATCATATACTTAAATGTTTATATAACTATTTTAAATACAATAATTTACATGTTATAATTAATCAGTTGTTTAAAACCGTATGTATTTTCACTTCTGATTATATATTTATCTTATTGTATTTGCATTTACTTATTAAGCAAATTAATATATTCATGAGAAAACATATTTGAAAATTATTTTGCATTTACTTATGCTAAATTCTGACCCGTGTTTTAAAGCTGTATTTCTTTTTACTAATATTTTTTATGCTTATTCATTTTAGATAATATATTATTGTATATACAAAAGTCTAAGATATGTTAATTTTTAGACATGCATTATATGGTTTGCTAATTTTAAATCGTTCTATTATCATATTATATTTTTATAATAAATAATTTATATTTATGAAAATAAAATTTATAAATTTATCAATTGAATATACTTTTATCATATTTATTTAAGTATAATAATTAGATTTTAATATGATCATTTGTACAAAGTAGATAAAATAGGATATAATTTATTTATTTTTCATTTTATAAACGATAACTTAAAACACATTAAATTATTGTTAAAGTATTTTTACATAGATTTATTAGAATTTTTAAATATGATATATAAATATATATTATATTTAAAATGAAAATAAATTATGATTAAAGTAGTTACAAAGATTTTATATTATAAGCTTTACAGAAATACATGTTAATTTTTATACATGTATTATATAGTTTGCTAATGTTAACCCATCTTACAAATGTATTAGATTTTATTTTTGAACATAAATATTTTATACTTACGAAAATAAAATATATAAAATTTATAAATTTAATACAATTTTATTATATTTAGCTCAATATAATAATTTTCTTTTAATATGATTGATTATGATTATATAATATATAAAATATTGCAGAATTTTTAATTTTTCATTTAATAAACATTTACTGAATTTATTAATGTATAATAATATTTCAAACTAATTTCAAAATTAGTGAAAATATTTAAATATAATTTCAAAAATGAAGATCTTGTTAAAATATTTTAAAACAGATTTGTTAGAATTTAAAAATAAATATATCTTATATTTAAAATGAAAAGATATCAAAAGATATTATGATCAAAGTATTTTAAAGATTCTATGTATTATAAGTCTTAATAAAATATATTTAATAAGATTTTTAATTGATGGTCCAAATTAAAAAAAAAATCACACATGAAAGAAGTCATGACTTCAATAAGATATTTCAGTATAAAAAAAAAAACCCGCACGGACGTGCGGATCAAGATATAGTTTCTACCTAAAACAGAAACATGCAACATATATATATATATATATTTTGCTGAAACATGCAACATATATTAGTTTAACGAAAAAATATCTTCTCTTGAAATGTTATATAGTTCACATATTTCTTCTTTATCTGATTTCCTTTGAATATCCCGTTGTCAATCAATACTTTAGAAATACACATCAGAATAGTTATCTAACAATATGAAGAAGAAAACATCGATACCAATCCATACATATCATTTGTATTGACTGGTATCTTTTTGTTCTGAATTAATTTTAAGATTAATTCAAAATTTCTTACTGAATGAAGAGTATCTATAATTGGTTATATATATCATCTATAACCAAAGTAAACCGCGCAACAATTTGTACTTACCGGCCTACCCGGTATAAACCAGTCAAGTCAATACAAATGATAATAATGTATAATGAGTCTTCACGTGCCCTCCTACGACCCTAAAATAAAACTATGGGGGTGATTGGTTGAGACTTAGGAGTTCTGCACAGTTTTTTTAATTTCTACGTCCATTTTTTAAAGCAATCATGCTTTTATTTTAAAAATTGAATCTAAAGCCAAAACATTATAAAAGAAAATATGTTAGCTTTAGAAAGTACTTTCTCTAGAGATTTTATACAGTGCTCTGAAAAATTTCTACAGGAAAATAAATTAAAGCTAAAACTAAAAATCTAGAGCCTAAATCTTAGAGCAAAAAACAGAAAGTCACATCCTCTACCAATCACCCCCTGTATGTCAAAAAAAAAAAACTATATGCTGGTTTTGCCAATTGCCTTTTGCTTCTTTTTTTTTTTTAATTGTTCACACACTTTGCTTCTTGCTCTCTTTTGTTCACACACTTTGCTTCGTTCTCTTTTCTTTTTTTGTCGAGCTTCGTTCTTTTATAGTACATTGGTAAGAAAAGCATATGACAAAAAAGAAAGAAAATGGGGTCATTGATTGCTTTGATGTTTCAAGAACGTCGTATTCATAACGATAAGGCGCAGTGACCCTACACTCACATGAAGCTGCAGTGTAGTGCTATTTCCACAAGAATGCGAGGATATTAATATTTTTCAATTAACATTTGGTGAGGAAATTAATATACAAGTAAATCCCCTATATATTATTTGTGAAACATTACAATTTTTTTTTGTAGCCACATGTCATCAATAAGATGATTCTTAGAATTATTAGAGAAATAGGTTGGTCCATCTCATTATATAATAAGATTTTTATTAAACTAACCATAAATTAATTATTAATATCATTTATTATTTCATTAAATAAAGATTACGGAATTGCCTAATGTGGGTAGAGTATATATGACAATTAATGATTTTGAATAATAAAGATTTGATAAAAAAAGTATCTTCTATCAAATTTGTTTAGTTTAAAACTATTAAAATAATATTTTTAAAAACACAATAACCATATTATAAAAATTTACATTTTTCTGTATATTTTATATTTTGAATTTTAAAAAAATAACTATAAATTACTAAAACTGTTAAAAGTCTCACATTCAAATTTTGCGATCCATGGTTTAAAATTTTTGTGTATTACTATAAAGTGAAAAGTATGAAACTACAAAGACTACCCGATCTTCTTTGCTTCCCTTTCCGAATGGCATGCCCGAACTCACATTTTCACAAATAAATCATTATTCAATATTTTCTTTTGTTTCTGTGAGACATATACTGATGTTTAATTCACATGGCTTGTTTTTTTCAAAGGAAATACTAAATAGTCGAGACTCGAGTACTATAATGATGTCTACCATGTTCTATGAAACTCGTCCGAAACATATATAGTTTTATTTCATCAACATACGACTTTTCCTTTTTTTATTTTCTTGGATTGGACACAACGAGGATGGTTTGGTCAGTGCCCTTTGTTTTCCTTTTGCATGTACAGTTGTAATAACTTTCGAAACATATAAACCTACAAGCTTTCATTTTCTTTAACAAGTTATAATTTCTTAAACAGCTATATGTTAGTGCATTTATGGGTTCTTAATTTTGTTGAGGTATATAAACCATAAGAATATGATTAATGGAGAGTTTTTAGAGTGAAATTCTTAGCGGAATATAAGAAACCGTTTATTAATTTTTAACTAAAAAAACTAAAAATATGTTATTAAATATAACTTCCCATTAATCATGCTCTAAGTGTAGTATAACTGTGGATATGTGGAAGAATTTGTTGAGAAATAAAATTAAACAGTTTAGGCAATGCATGGTTATTTTATTACTCTGTTTGATAATGTTAAAAGCTTTGACTCATGATTGGTTATATAAATAGGTTAAATAAATATGTTATATATACGATATACACAGTCATTTAAGCTTTAACTAGATTAAGACCTGCGCTTTGCGCGGGATAAACATTATATATAAAAATTATTTTATGTATTATATGTTCTTACATATTATGAAATAATAAATATATATTGAATAATTAAAACTCAGTAACTATTACATATATAATTAAATTAGTGCGAATGTATAAATCAAATTTATTAATCCAAACAATTTGTTAAAAAATTTGATAGGATATGTAATTAAATTTAAATGATATTAACATACATATTATATTTTTAATATTAATGTCTATTAAATGATGCTTTCTACTCATATGTTTTTTTGATCATGTGTATCTTTAATAGCAAAAACTTTAAATTACTGATAACAAAATTTTCATTGTGGGATTAATAATTTTAGTAATTTATAATTTAAAAAAAATTATCAATGTTAGTTCAAAACTTTTATCAAAAATAATTATTCAAAGTAAATTTTGAAATTAAAATATTTATTTATTCAATATGGTTTATAGTTTAATTTAGAATGATATATATACATTTATATTTTAAATCTTAATGATTAATTAAGTTAGACTTTTATTTATATGATTTTGTAATCATTTTTATTTTGTCATAACAAAAATTTTAAACCATGGATCGCAAAATTTGAATGTGAGACTTTTAACAGTTTTAGTAATTTATAGTCATTTTTTAAAATTCAAAATATAACAGAAAATAAGACCATAAAACGTTAGAATAGAAAAGAAAATAAAATAGCCGGTGATAGCTCCTACTCCTCGTCTCCTGCTCCAGATGTTCCTGCATCGTTGGGTCT
>NC_027751.1:4010441-4026519 GCF_000695525.1 Brassica oleracea var. oleracea
TTCAAATAATTTTTTTTCAACCATTCTTAATTATTTTTTTTCTTTTCTTAATATAATTTAAGCATTCATAAAAAAAAATTGATTTTTTCATTGAAAAGTATAAATCTTTATTAAAAGTATATAATTATTTTTATTAAATATATTAACCACATAATAAAATTAATTCATCAGAGTTATACCAACTTAATTCATTAAAAAAATAAAGTTTAATTTTTTAAACATAAATAGTCATTTAAAATGAAACACGATAAAGAAAGATAAAAAGTTTAAGTCTTTTATAAAATAAAACACAAATATATGAAATATGACGCTAAATATTTGTCAATTGAAAAAAAAAGAAAATAAACCCGCGCTTTGAAAGCGCGGGTCAAAATCTAGTTAGTTATTAAAAATGCTCCTCAAATAATAAAAAAGAGATTTATGGTTAGTTTAATAAAAAACTTATTATATAATTAGATGGACCAACATATTTTTCTAATAATTCTAAGAATCATCCTAGTGATGACAAGTGTCTACAAAAAGAAGTTGTAATGTTTCATAAATAATATATAGGGGATATCCACGTATATCATCAACTTGATTTATGGATTACGATTATATAGATGTTAAACTGTTAACTAATTAAAAAGTATCTTTGTTTGTTGTTCCATGTGATGATTCTCTGTTCGTTCGCTAACTTGTGTGTTGTTCCTCCAGTAGATGGGAGGGGGTAACAGAAGCAAAGAAACATAAGTGACGGATCCATTGATTTTCTCAAAAATCGTGAAACCTCGGACAAAGGAAGAGAACTTCGTTATTTTTCTAAATCTGTGTAAAAAATGATGAGGTTTGAATTTTTTTTTTCTTACTAGAAGACCATAAAGACTGACACGTTGACTGGCATGTCAAGATTATTACCTTTGACGATTATATTTTAGGGAAGCTTCGCTAGCTCGTTAGCCAAAAGGCCCAAAACTAATGCAATGTTTTTTTTTCCTTTTTTCTGACTAAAAAAAAGCAAATGATGTTTTTTTACTTGAGCTGATGTGGTAGAAAATAAGTTAAATTGTCAATTAGGTATTAAGTTATAAAGTGAGCCTTCATCAACAAAAGAAAAACTGATACAAATCATTCAGCTATTAGCACTAAAAATTCAAATCAAATCTTGTGAACAAAATCAAATTAGATTGAATTCATATATGCATATGCATATAGGGGAATATTTCAAATAATTTATAGTGGAAATAGCGTGAGCTTCGCTTATTGTACTTGTTTACCTAACATCTTACTATTATTAACCAAATATGTGAAACCTCCAAAAACAATGATGAATTTTCTCCTCTCCTTTTGACCAATTAAATTTTCAAATTTTTTTTTGTTTTTTTGTTTAACAGGTGTTGACCTTGCGGCCCACCACCTAGGCCCGGCGTCAGCCTTTGTCTGTACCTTTTTACGGGCCCTGGACACGCCTCCCCCTCCACGCGAGTCGAACAGCCGACCTCCCCTCCACAAGGAGGTAGTACCACTGGACTACGAAGTCCTGGGTAAATTTTCAAATATTGGTAGAACTTAACCAACATTAATTTCATATGTAATCAACATCGTTCAGTTTAGGTTATATAAACATTCTAACTAAATATAATAATATATACTGAGCCACTGCTATTTAGTTAAATTATTTGTAACGGCGATTACCTTTATAAATTTAAGAGATCAATGCTTCACCCGAGTATAGTATACAACCCATTTTTATGTTTCATGTAAGGAAAAAAAAAACACTTCCTGACCGTGAACATGATGACCTATAACATTTGAAGAAAAAAAACTGAATTCGTTTGAATTTGAAATAGCCTTGGCATTTTAATCTGGACCCGAAGACCCGAACCGGAACCGACTCAAAAATACCCGGCCCGGAACCGGACCGAAAATTTACAAGTACCTTTTGGGTCTAAATTTTTTTACCCGTAAGAACCGGAACCGAAAAGGAACCGACCGAATAGATCCGGACCCGAAAAGAACCGACCCAAATAGACCCGACCCGATAAGAACCGATTTGTACCCGACTTAAAAATATGTATATCTAAAACTATGATGTTTTTATGTTCTATTTTATATATATTATTTTATGATTTAGTTAAAATATTTTTTGTTAACAACATTTGTTATTATTTTTTAACATTTTTAAAGTAATATAAAGCTTTAAAATGTAAAATTTAGAGTTTTAAAATATTTTATTTTAATTATTAATAGTTTCATTTAAGTTGTTTTGTAAAATTTTAGATATATATGACAAATATTCTACTAAAGTTGATAGAATTAGGTATATCATGTCATTTTCAGATCATAAATACCCGGACCCGATATGGACCCGAAAAATTACGGGTATTTTATGGGTATTTTAATTATAGACCCAAACCGATCCGGACCCGAAAAGAACCGACCTGAACCCGAACCGAAAATTTCTAAGTACCTATTAAGTTTAAATATTTAGGACCCGAAAAGATTCGGACCCGGAAGGAACCGGCCCGAACCCGATCCGAAGACCCGAACGCCCAGGCCTAAATATCAAGCTCTTTGGAAAGCAATGAATAATATTGAAAATAATTGAACTTCTTAGTGGTCCAACTGATACAAGCAGATTTCCATTCTGAGGTATTTAACTAAAATTACGAGAACATAGTTATCGTTTTGCTCCATCAAAATTAACATCATTTTAGTTTATTTATTTATAATTTCTGTTTCTAAAAAAATTCTCATTTGTTGGTACTACTTACTTAGTACAGTCGAGAAACAATAATTAATGATATTTAATCAAACACCATTTTAACCTAAACGGTTTTACCTATATATATATATATATATATACACACACATATATAACACGTTATCGTGTACGATACATATATTCCTTTGATATACTTCAAAAAGTTACTAGTTCTTGATAAGAGAAGACATCAGAGACAAGAAAAAGGAGAGAGAAAATATGGGAAGAGGGAGAGTGGAGATGAAGAGGATAGAGAACAAAATCAATAGGCAAGTGACCTTCTCAAAAAGAAGAAATGGTTTGTTGAAGAAAGCTTATGAGCTCTCTGTTCTCTGTGATGCTGAAGTTGCTCTCATCGTCTTCTCTAGCCGTGGCAAGCTCTACGAGTTCGGCAGTGTCGGGTATATTTGCTCCTTTGCACGATCTTCTTCGCTCTTTATATTTCAATAAAGATAGGTTTCTTATAAAACTAAATGAATGGGCTCTTTTATCACTAGCTATATCGTACGAATACGATTAAAAAAAAATATGATCATGGCTTTATCTTGTGGGTATTCTTAAAGGTTGTGTCTTTTATCCTAAGGTAACTAGGGTTCATCGTTATACTTTATCTCTGTACTCTCTCTCTCTCTCTTAGATCAATTATCATAAGCCAATGTGTCCGTCCGTACGTTTTACTTTGTTGTTTGATTTTTTTTTTTTTTTGGATCTGGATTCTTTGGTCTTGAAGATGACAAACTCCAAATGGGTTAGGAAAAAAAACTAAATTAGGGTTTCCTTTCGTTGGTCTTTGTCGTAAGAAGAAACTCTAAACATAATTGAGCTAAAGATCTCTCGCGTGTAATAATCTTTTTAAATTTAATTTGCAGAGTTGAAAGAACTATTGAACGGTATCATCGTTGCTACAACTGTTCTGTGACCAATAATAGGCCTGAAGAGTCTAAACAGGCATGTATATACACGTACTTTAACTTTGGTTTATACAATAGATGATCTTGATTATATATTTATACAATATATAACGTTCACTTCAAATTCTCTTGCTACTATATGCTTTTCTATATAATTCTGTATTTCTATATGGTGCAGAACTGGTGTCAGGAGGTGGCAAAGCTGAAAGCCAAATACGAATCGCTTGTTCGCACTAATAGGTCTAGTAACAGTTTACTAAAGACTTCGAAGTTATATAGTAATCATGATCTTCTGCTATACATATTATATATATAACTGAATAGTTGACATGTGTTGATATTCATGCTAATTATCAAAGGCATTTGCTTGGAGAAGATATTGGAGAAATGGGCGTGAAGCAACTGCAAGCGTTGGAGCGGCAGCTGGAAGCAGCTCTTACTGCGACTCGACAACGGAAGGTTGTATCATATAGACCGGTTTTGTTTCATTTCCAATCATATGTTCATGAAGACTAAACCAAAATTAATCATGCAACTGATATATATGCAGACACAAGTTATGATGGAAGAAATGGAAGATCTTCGGAAAAAGGTAAGTTACATATAAATGTTACATAGCAAATTGATACATGTATTTTCATATATCAAACAATCTACTTTTGAAATGGTAGGAGCGGCAACTCGGAGACATAAACAAACAACTCAAGATTAAGGTTTTCACTTTAGGTCTCAAAATTATCATTTTTGTAGAAAAATAACTAAATCGTTTATGATTTTAATATGTTTGCCAATAGTTTGAAGCCGGAGGCCATGCTTTCAAATCCTTTCAAGACTTCTGGCCAAACTCGGCAGCATCGATGGCCGGTGATCCTAACAATTCTAAATTTCCGGTTCAGCCTTCTCATCCTGATTCAGTGGATTGCAACACCGAACCCTTTTTACAAATAGGGTACGTAACAATTTTCCATTTTTCTTCGTATTGTGAAAATGGATAGAAGTTATGTATTAATTATAAGACTAGTTTGGTACTTGTATACATTAGGTTCCAACAACATTACTACGTGCAAGGTGAAGGGTCTTCGGTACCAAAGAATAATGTGGCATGTGAGACTAATTTCGTCCAAGATTGGTTTCTTTGACCCTTTGTTGACTAGATCACGATGCCAGTGTCACTCCGAGTTCAGCTCTTAAGTTGGATTCTTTAATTAGAATTGTTTTTTTTTATAAGAAAAACTTATGTTCTAGAGTTTTATCACTGGTGCGAATTCGTGTGAATGTATTCGCACGTATGGGTTCCCTAAACATTTTAACACGCTTGTTTTTCTAACACTCATTTCATACGAACTGAAATTTAATCACCTGACATTCCAAAACAACGACTAAGCTGTAACTAATTATGAGAACCCATAGCAACGCTTTTCCAAAACTTAGCAAAGAAAAACTAAATACGAATCAAAAAATGCCACGTAGTATCCTTGGGAATAAATCGCGATGGTGAAGCTGGACCTACTTTCTCGTTACATGATTTGAGTTTGGCAAACGTCACTGATTTGTCTTTTTCACAAGTTCTCGTATTATTGATGTTTGCCATTTTTGGTTTCCAACTTAAAAAGTTACAATGGAAACCCCACCCACCCGTATGACTGGGGATATTATCACAATGTAAGCCTATTTTATAAGTAGGCCCTTACATAATATATGAATAGGCCCAAATCTGTTTCTAAAACCACATGGCCCAATGCAATATCTCGTTCATGCAAACAATATGTTAATTTTTATTTTTATTACATTATATACGCTTCAAAACCTTATTTTTCCCGGTAATTCTAAAAAATCGAGAGGTAATGTTCATAATCATGAATTTTACTACTACTTATATTCTATACATTATATGTGTTTTTATGCTTCAAGTATTATTAAAATTAAATCGTTAATAGCTTTTGCTATATTAGTATTATACTATTGATTAGTCTCTAAAAACCCGATGTATAGATGTATAAACGGTGCATGTTCCTATGTTTGTGTAAAATTTTAGATACAAAGTTATAATCAGGAAAGTATGTAGAATGTAAAAACTGTCCAGATAGTGTGTAACTTTACCAGTATGCATACTGAAGAACCGTCTAAAGGAATTGAGTCTCAAAATTACAAATTCGAATTTCAATGTCTAAGAAACAATCTCTGATGTTGCGGGGTTGACTGAACTAAGTCATTTGTGTTCTAGTTGTTTCTGACATGTTATGGATAAATTAAGATCTGAAATTTCATTAAAAAAATATAACAAATTCTCGAGAAAAAAATTAGTGACTAAGTTTAAAGTTTTAGTCGTATATGCATGGGCCGAGATCATTGAAGCTGAGTATTATTTCTATCTCCAATCCATAACACTATTTTAGTGTAATTTTGGCACTATTTTTTTTTTAAATCTCAAACCATAATATCAAATATCACATTAAAAATGATTTGTTCATTTTTATATTATTAATCAAGTTTCTCTTAGTTGATAATTTTGATAAATATTAATTATTTTTATGACTAAAATGTATAAATTAATATTAAAATTGTCACTACAATAATATTTTATTTTAAAATGTTTAAATTAAACTATGTATTTAAAATTAATTTATATTTATATATAAATTAATATTTCAAACATAATTAAATAATGCATCGAATAAACAATTTTGATATAAATTAAGAAAAAAAGTTTATGTTGTTGCTACAGTGTTGCATCAAATATAGTGTGCCACTGTAAAAGAAAAAAAGAATCACACCAAAATTTAGCTGCATTCCGTTGGATTAGAGAGAAGAAACATTACATCTTCTGACACTATTTTCACGTTTTACCGTGCGGTTGGAGTTGACCTTACCAATATAACTGAACTTGAAATAAGCTTGAATCAATTTGCTCATCAGTTCTATGTTGGCGGCAAATGCGTAAAGAAAAACAAAGCTCCGGGTCTTTAGGGTGTTTATATACTTATACTCTCGACTCGGGAGGGCTAGGAGCAATGAGTTATACATAGGTATTCCTGATTTGGAGGGAAAAGCCTGAATTGATATATACATAAACTAGATTTTGAACCGCGCTTTGTTTGCTTTTCATTTATTGATCGAAAGCTGATTTACAAACTACTATTATTTTTATTTCGAACCATAACAATTGAGTTTTTAGGTTTTTATCATTTGTTTTTTTTTTTTTCAAAATATGGTATTTCTTCGAAATATGATAGTTCACTACAAGAAAAATGTGTGAACATCGACAAAACTTTCCGACAATTTATGTCATCAGAAAAACAGCCAGGAATTTCTGAGAATTTACTGAGAACATATTCATTATGCCGGAATCTGATCGGAAAATTCCGATGTAAAGATTTTGTCGGAAGTATCTCATAAACGTTTTCTGGTAATTTTGTCGGAAAACTATTGTGACACCCGTCACCTCCTACCTGGAGAACAGCGTGCCACCAACAATATCGCATAACACAATAGCCCATATACACGACTCCACTCACTCTAAGCCCAAATAAAAATCCGAATAAAAAGCCCAGTAGCACCAATCCGTCCAAATATCATATACTCGTCAGTCTCACCTGAAAGGGGGCAAATGAGGGGTGAGTAACGGGGAAGTCACTCAGTGAGGTATGGGATACTAAATCTGAAGTCCATGGACCCGGACAGAGCACTCCGAATAAATATAATTTAATCCTAACACGTTGCAAACACGGTACCTAAAGTACCCAAAGATCACACAACAGTCCTAGCGAGGTGCACACTCGCTGTCCACTAACAGGCCAAAACACCATCGAATATGTGCTCGGTAACACACGCCCGTAGACGATTTATCGACCTCGAAGCCTTGGCACAACAGGTCGACTAAGCTGTGCCGCAGCATACACCACACCCAATGTACTTGTCCCCGGCCGACTCACATAATTACGTCTCCATGGTCGGCTAACACCCAAATCACCTCAATATACTTTATACATATATATTATCAATTATAAATGAACAAGCACTGTTGAACCATCCAACATCCTAGTTCCGGTTTAAGCAAAGAGCCTAAAACTAAACAAATAATAACAGACTCGATTTCACATAGACGGAACACATTAGAAACAAATTATACTTATTCGATGTCCTAAGCCGTGTAAGAGAAGTTCGGGAAAAGACCCTCACCTTTGCCACGGGTTCTGAAGAATCCTGAGGAAACGCCGAATGGACCTTTACGGCTCTAACAAAGCAACTCCGGAACTCTCTGAAATTAGATCAATATGATATTCTGGCAGAACTGAACCATACAACAAACAGATGAATAACTCAAGAAATAACCGTTAACTTTTCGATCCCTCCGGTCATAATGTATTCCTATGTGTCCTCTATCCATATACACCAAGTTTACTCCGATCGCACACCATTTTCTTAACCAAAGTAACTTCATCTCCAGGATGGTCGTAAACGCAAAATGCACCAGCACCTCTCACGAAAACAAGCATAACTCTCAGAAAATAACTCGGAATAACGATCCGCTTGCAAGAGATGATAGATAAGAGAATTAACTACTTACTGACAAATTTCTAGACCGAAAGATTTTGTTTCTGTCGACCGTTTCTCACTTACACCGAGACTTGTCGGAACTGTCTCTGAAATTCAACAGCTTTATTCTTCGCCAAGAAGAAACGTCAATAACTTTCTAACCATACGTCGATTTGACGATCGGATAGATGATCTGAAAAGCTGGCATCGAGATCTTTCCAATGATATCTCTCCTGTTTCCTGGTTCCTTCTGTATCAACGGTAAAACGCTGATGAAGTTGACTGTTCGCGGATCCGATCTGTAGATATCAGTCCCAAAGAAACAACCATAACTCTTGGATAAAAATTCCAAATGACGATCTGCTTTTTGATACACATAGATCTATGAGTGTAGAACATAACCTCAAAATTTAGCTTCGAAATACTCATATTTGATCTATCGTTCTTCTGTTCCCCCAAAACGTGTCTGCTGAGCTCTAATCTCTTTTTTCTCGGATGGTGAGATGACTTCTCTTTCATGGTGGCTATTTGTGGCTGTTCTGGTGACGTTCCGGCAGGATTTTGCCATTCCCAAAAGTCTCTGTCAGAGACCACCATGAAATCCATCTTAAATAAGAAAATTTTAGGGTTTTCTGCAATGTAATTGAGTTTTATTGGGCTAAATTTTCTCGGGCTGAGATTTGGGTCATTACAATTATATATTACCGATAACTTATCTTGTTCTCGGTAAGTGATTAATAAATAGACGCAAATTCGTCGGAGACACAGTTATTAATTAAATTTTATTAACTATGTCAATTGTTTATTAATTTTAATAAGTAATTAAAAAAAATTACAGCCACTTTTTTTATCGATCTTTTTTTAATTTCAATTGTTTATCTTTATCATCATCTCTATTTATTTCCTCTCATCTTCTACTCTTCCTCTGCAATCTACTTCAACTTCTTCCAATCAAATCATGATTTTAAATCCATCTATTACTTAACTTCTCTACTCTTCTCTCGGTCTTTTTCCCAATCTTCTCCTTCGTTTCGTCTCTGGTTTATCTTTATCATTATTTAGAATCTTTTACTTTTTCAGATCTATTTTTTTACAAACAGTCAAACACCGCACATCACAATCTCAAACTTCACAACTGTTGTCGTATTTTCGACAGTCACCACCGTCGCCGTTTCTTCTACTGCCGCTACCGTCACCGTTTCTTCCACCAACTCCCAACATCCGCCGTTTCTTCTATGGCCACCACCGTCGCCGTTTCAGTCACGACCCCCACCATCGCCCCCGTCGCCGTTTCATCCGCGGCCACCACCACCACCGTTTCAACTGCGACCACCATCGATGTCGTTTCTTCCGCGACTACCACCAACGTTGTAGATCCCTGTACCGTACCACCGCCGTATTAGATTTAGTTTTATTATAGTTTATGTATTTTACATTTTTATATATTGAATATTTGATATATTTTCATTTTTTGTTATTTTGCATTTATTTTTTTTAATTATTTTTTTTTTAAATCGTCGGAACGCTCTCGGTATTTTCCGATAACCCTTAGCGACAAATTTACCGAGAACGTCTTTATCTCGGTAACTTCCGAGAGCATGCCGACTTCGTAACATTTCCGACCGTCAAACTCCGAGGTATTACATTTCTCGGAAGATCCTCGAAGATGAGGTCTTCGGACGATGCTCCGACAAAACCGAGCGTCGCTACGCGTGCCTTTTTGTTGCAGTGGTTGTTATATAATAATGTTTGTGTTTTAAGATTTGTTTTTATATCCGACCTAGATTCATGGTTGAACCTATATACCCGATATATTATATATAATCCGGTTCGGATTTAATGAAAATTTGTTAATTAAAAATCTGATATACCCTGGTAAAAACAAAAAAACTCACTATTAACCTGCGATCTAATACTATTGATTCGACAAAACATAAAATATTTGATAGTATTTTTTAAAAAAAAATGATTAAATTACTCATACATTTTTTAATATTACATAAATTAGTGATTCTTTAGAATTTGATGAAATTTAATTATGTTATCCAAATAAAAAAATGATAATATAAAAAAACTTATTGATATGATAATATTAGTTTATTTTCGCTATTAATAACCTATTATAAGTTTGTGTTTTTATTTTAGATTTAAAATTTTATTTTAAGATAGTTTTTAAAATATTATTGAACATTCGTAATTGTCATATCAATATTATGTATAAATGATATTATACATGAAAAATGATATTCAAATATGTATATGATATATGATGTAGGATATAGGATTTTGGTTTGTATTGAAAATCTATATAATATTCAAATGATATATTTTAAATATTGATATGTATATTTAAGAAAATAATATTTTTATGTTTGTTAAGTTATTTATAGTTCATAATATATTTATACTTATATTAAATTTAAAGTTAATATATCTTTAAATATATATATATACTCATTATTTATAGATTTATTCAGGTGTATTTGTAGACCCAAAACCAATAGACTTAAATGATATTAAAGAATTTTATTAATCACTTGTAAAAATAAGGGTATTTTTGAGAAAACTGCAATGTTTATTAAGGGTATAATTTGAGAATGATCATTTTTAATGGTATTGATACATAATAATAAAACTTGAACATGAGCAATAAACATAATTAGATTCTAGAGAGGCAAGTGTATAAAAACATAATAGATACATAGCAGGGGAAATTCAGTTTTAAAGAAGAGAGTGATAGATAGAGAGAGAAAGAAGACAACAAGAGACGCAGTTTTAGAGTTTTGTTACTTGTACTTATACAACAAGCCCGTTTTTACTTAGTTTTTCTGCTTTATTTTGTTTTTGTTTCTGGAGAGTGGTTTGTTCACTTTCTTGAAGAACAAGGTAACCCAATGAACAACTCTGTCTCTACTTCAGAACTTGGGCTACTCTCGTCGTCGCCTCTTCCACTTTCTTGGTTCTTATTCGACCGGACTTCGATTTCATGAGATCCCCACTATAATAAAAAATAATTATTAATATATAGACACAAGACTAATAGATGCAAATAAGATAGAACAAACACATAGACGATCAAGGTCATGAGTCACGACGATCGAATAACCCTAAAAAAAGAGCCTAACTTTTAACTACCATAAGAGAATAAAAGAAACGGTGTGCAAGTGCAATCGTACCTTGAGAACCATATGGGATATTCGTTTTAAGAAGAAAATGTGCAAGTGCAACCCTAACTAGAGAACCATAGGATATATTCGTTTATAGAATATATTGTACCTTTTCAGCGAGCTTCTTGTTTTCTGCAGCTAGAGCTTTCTCCTGCAAAGTTTATTCCAATAGTAAAAAGCAAGCACAAGAAGATTATCAAGTTGGAGTATTCCACCACTTGCGTCTCATTACCTTTTGCTTGAGCTGCTCAATTTGTTCCTTAAACACTTGAGTCTAAAAGAAACGAGTAACTAAGTTAGAATTATGAGTGCTTCAATAAAAATCATAATGTGGGGACGATATGTATACCTTTCTAGCTCGGATACATTTGACACTTTTCTCAAGTTGTTGCTCAATTTGCTGCAGCTCCTCTATCGAACATGATCCTATGCCTTCTCCCAAGAGTTTACTAATTATAGTAAAAAAAGACTTAATATGATCAAACTCCTACTATATGATGTATATACAATAATTCAAGTCTATGATTTGTGTTGTATTGGATCACCAACCGTTTGGAAGCTTCGAGTTGTTCAATTTTCTTCATCATGTTTGCTGCCTCATGTTTCAAATGCTGTAGGTTAAATCACAAAATGTTATTGCATGTGATTATCTTTAATATGTAGCTTGAGAAAAGTGACACTGAGTACTAATATGTGACGTTGAGATTATATACAGACAGTGTATGATACTTTTTCTTATGCCAATTTATTTTTGTATTAAAAGTTAGCACACAATATCATAATTAACCTGCAAATTTTCTTCAGACACAGGTTTGGTGCTGACACGATCCTTGGTATGCCTCAGATAACGATCTATGGTATCTTGCATACTGTTAAAACATTGAAACAATTTCACAGATTGAATAAGCACAATGCAAGAAACCAAATCATTTTTTTCTTGAACTCAAAAGTGACAAGTTAAGAACATAAAAACTTTCTTAGGTGAAGATATCACAAGTCTTAAGGACATTACTTAGAAAGTCGTGTACTATATGGTTTTTGCCCCCAATTTTTTGGAAAAACCAAAAACATGTGAGTCTCTTTACTTTAAATTAAGTAGGTTGAGAGAAAGAAGTACAACAAATCGTCTGAAACATCTGATCAAAAGCTGGCCTTTTCTATTTACAGATGTAATTAATGATTCATCAAAAGTACATTTGGTTTCCCTTCTACCCAACAGTATAAGATAAGTTCTTTCTAATTCTCAAAACAATCTACATTTAGATTCTGGTTTGAGTTTCACAGCAAAAAATTAGGTAGAGAAACAGTAGGAACAAAACATGCAATTTAACTGAACGATATTAGGAATGAGCATGAAATAAAACGTGCCTGATTTATCTTTCAGGACTGATATAAAAAAAGTTCCCAATTATCAGTTAGAGCAATCTATAATTTTTTTAAGCAATGACAAGGCAGATTGGTTCAACCAGATTGTGTATCATGTCAAAACAAAAGAATGCTAATTGCAACATAAATATCATTTTTGAACGAACCAAGAAAGAGTTTAATACAAAACTCAAGGAGTTGTCCAGTGTGTGATTATGATCTCTAAAACAATCCAAGATGATCAATTGTACATACATACATATAACAAGTGCAAAGTACTTGCCAGAGAATTCTTTTGTGTTTTAACGTTTATCATAACTCATAAACTAAATATGAGAAAGAGACATCTAATAGGATTAAACAAGATGATGTAGTAGTTAACAAGAAATAAATAAGATGATGTACTTGGTTTTACTTTAATAATAGACACAATTGTAGAAACCAAGAAACGTACACTCTCTCTAAGCAAACGTCAAAGAGATATGATTCCGTAAACCGCCAACAGATCCATATAAACCAAGGTATATAAACAAAAAAATTTATCTCTTTTATCTGTAGACGATATATATATATATAGCATAAAAAGGAGAACGTACTTGGAGCTGGCGAATTCATAAAGTTTTGCCTTAGGAGAGAAGATGATCAGAGAAACTTCAGCATCACAAAGCACTGAGAGCTCAAAGGCTTTTTTCAACAAACCATTCCTTCGCTTAGAGAAAGTCACTTGTCTGCTTGTTGCATTCTCTATTCGCTTCATCTGAGTTTTCCCCCTCACCATCTTTTTCTCCTTGTTTAATTTCCCTTTAACAAAAAAACATATTCAAAAAGGGAGGGGAATTTGATTGATGAAGTCAACGAGAGATGAAGATGATTAAGTACCCAAAGAGCAAAACAATATAAAGTACACATCTATTAGTTTGTGACGTGGATTGCTTAAAAACGAATATGAATGATGCAATTTTAATATTGTTATTGGAATTAATTGAAAGATGCAATACCCTTTCATGAGATTTAGCCGAAACAAAACATAATAAATCCAGATACAAAACATCGAATCAAACAAAAATTAAAGCAGATCCATCAGATTAATCCAAGATTATAAAGCACAAAGTAAGAAAAATCATGAAGAAGAGGTCTTACCAGTGGCCAAAAGGGTTAATAAATATAGAAAACCTAACCACGAAGCTTGTACGGGAGATTAATAGAAGAGTTAACTAAGAAGCAGGATTGTGTATAAATAGGAAGATATAGGAGACTTATATAAGCATTAATGGAGGAGCTACGAGAAGAAGAAAAAAAAAGAGAAACTAGATTCTCTGCGAAAGGAAGGATCTTTTTATGGAAGGAACAAAAGAAGTAGTAGCTTTCCTCGTTTCATCTATTTGTGTGTTATAAAGGAAACAAGAGGCAAAACTCACACACACTCCTTTCTTCTCTCTATCTCTGCTTTCTCTTAAAAGATCCTCTTCTCGTTGTAGTTATGGTAATGTCGTGGAACAATTATTTTCGTTTTACTTTTTCTTTCTTTGAAAAGTATTTAAATAATATTAGAAATATTGGAATAAAAGGAAGGGAAACTAGTAATATGTGTCGCAAATATGATGGTCGCTTGAAACCTCATCCTTTACTTATTTTGGAAAATAGCCTCAAAAAGGACCAAAATAGCATATTTTGATATATATGGAAATATTTATCTACACATGTATTTCCCTTCATAAATATCCAGAATTGATGTTTGATAAGATTATTAAAAATCATTTTTTAAGTGTGGACACAAACACTCTCTCGTACATATATGCCCCCACATGAAATTAATCTGAAAATTAAGGATATAATATATATATATATATACACCCTATATATTATTTCAGAAACATTACAACTTCTTTTTGTACCCACTTGTCATCACTAGAATGATTCGAGAAATATGTTGGTCCATCTAATTATATAATAAACGTTTTATTAAACTAACCATAAATTCATTATTAATGTTCTTTATAATTTTCTTAAATAGAAATTACGGAATTGCCTAATGCGGCTAAAGTATATACGGCAATTAATGATTTTGAATAATAAAGATTTAATAAAAATTAGTGTATCTTCTATCATATTTGTTTAATTTTAAACTATTAAACTCAATTAAACAACCACAATAACCATATAATAAAAAATTAGATTTTTTTGTATATGTTATATTTCAAATTTTTAAAAATGACTATAAATTACTAAAACTTTAAAAGTCTCACATTCAAATTTTGTGAACCATGATTTAAACTTTTTGTTATAACAAAATACAAATGATTACAAAATCATATAAGTAAAAAGTCAAATTTAATTAATTATTAAGATTGATATACATATATATTGTTTCAAACCATATCAAATACATAAATATTTTAGTTTCGAAATTTAATTTGAACAATTTTTTTAAAAAGCTTTGAATGAACATTGACAACTTAATTTAAAAAATTTTTATAAATTACTAAAAGTATTAATACCACAATAAAAAATTTGTTATCAGTAATTCAAAGTTTTTAATATAAAAGATACAAATGATAAAAAAAAAATCATATGAGTAGAAATCATCATTTAATAGACATTAATATTAAAAATATAATATGCATGTTAATACCATTTAAAATTTAATTACATATCCTATAACCATGATTTAAACTTTTTGTTATAACAAAATACAAATGATTACAAAATCATATAAGTAAAAAGTCAAATTTAATTAATTATTAAGATTGATATACATATATATTGTTTCAAACCTCATATAATATATATAATCATTTATATATATAATGTTCATCCTGCGCAAGGCGCAGATCTTAACCTATTAATTCTAATATAACGGGTTCGAGTTATGATGTGTTACAAATTACAATCCAATATTTTAGTCTTTGCAGATGAATATCATAAAAGTTTGGGATCTATTGATAACGCAGATGAATATATCACAAGACCATCATTATAGGGGATGATTGGTAAGTGCTGTAGCTTTATATTTTTTGCTGTAGAATTTAATCTGTACATTTATTTGCTGTAGCTTTCCTTGCTGTAGATTTTTAAAGCACTAATTTTTTGCTCTGGAAATAAAGCTCTCTACAGCCATATTTTGATTTTGCAGAGATTTTTTTGCTGTGAGTTTTTTAAAGAAAGCAAAGCTCGATTGGTTGACATATATAGCTGTAGATTAAATTTTGGCTGTCCAGAGCATCTACAGCCCCAACCAATCATCCCCATAATCTACATTATAATAGGGCAGTTGCATCACTCCTGATGCGACACGTCAGCGATTTGTAAGTCCCACTTTTAAAAAGTGTGAAAAAATGTCAAGTCTGTGACTCGAA
>NC_027751.1:4026632-4026863 GCF_000695525.1 Brassica oleracea var. oleracea
CCACACTTATTTATTTTATCTAATGATTTAATAAATACTTTATAACTCACGTTTTGAAATGGGATTCGTTAAAAAAAAACCCAATAAACCTCTTTGGTCTGTAAACGTTCTCTTCAATGGAAATTTAGGACTTTCAGTTTTTAATCATCGGTTCATGACTCATCTAAGAAACACAGATTGGCTTTTTGAGTTTCATGAATCAGTTTTTCTTCTTTAGTCTCTACATCTCCC
>NC_027751.1:4027014-4028663 GCF_000695525.1 Brassica oleracea var. oleracea
TGAGTCACACGGGAGACATACTATCTGTTGCCTGATTGTTCAAGAAGAGTTTATGTGTTGTGAAACATATTTGTTTCTTTTCATCAGTTGCTTTGTTTAATCTTTTTCCTGCAAATAGTGATGTCTTTGACTGTTCATTCACGGGAGCCAAGAAGTAAAAGAAGAAGAAGCCAGTGAGTGTCTGACATTTTCTGTCTTCCTGAGTTTTTTTTTCCATTCATTAAACTTGGATTTTGAAGATTATGTGCCTCACATTCTTTTTATTTTGATGGTTGTTAGGTTGAATGAAGATCATTGAATAAAGAAAATGTCGATGCTCCTGAAGATTTGGAGGGTACTTTATATTTCTTTCTCTGATAATTCTAACGACATAAATTTGCACCTTACAGAGGGTATAATGCAGAGCATCCTAATGATGAGGAAGAGGTGGAGGGAATTGATCTGCACCAACAACGTTACCCGTGGGAGGGAAGTGACATGGATTACTTATACGACGAGGTAAGCATATCATTAGATGGTTTGCGGTCCATCTTTGAGAGCCGTCGATTGTAAGTGTCTATCGTTTTGAAGTTGTACGACACTAAGATGTAAAGAATTACTAATCACGATTACCTTACTAGCAGAGTTCTTTTGCACAGCTATTGTCAATGGAATTAACACTTGAAATTGATGGTGCTATATTTCATGTTCCAAATGCTAACGCAAGCTCCAATGTTGATTCTCTGCTTTAACATGCCAAAATCACAAAGCAGTGGGTGTTGTAAGGTAATTCAGTAGGCACAAATGTTCAGTTGAAAAAAATTCTAAACTGTATTTATGCATCAAACTTATCATCCTTAACATAATAATATGTTTTTTCTTTGCTAGGAACCGTTTGTAAATAAATGTCTCTGATGTATATGACTGCTTAGTTTGTTGCTTTTGACAGTGAAATCACTAAACTTGCAATGTGTCAGGACAACAAAAGCATCTCAGCTGATGGTTAACTTTACAATTTCGTTGGTTTATTTTTCGTATTATGTTGGATGGATTATTTTAGCTAACAAATATCGCAACAGAGTGCTGGCAATAACTCTAATAGTTTTATATATACATTTAAAATTGGAAGTTTGGTGAGAACATGAACAAGTACTTCTGTCACGCTATTGGACAGTTATACGTCATTTCAAGAGAATTGATTTCTTATATTTCCCATAATCAGTAAGATTTTAACTGTTTTGTCTACTTTGCATTCATACCTCATTCTCCATCTAACTTTTCGGTGCTACTATATAATGATCAAGTCATTTTCTGCACAAATAGGCAAGTGGGGATGTTATGTTGGGTGCTTGGTTTATTTGGCTTCGCTACACAAATTCTGTTGTGACTCTAAAGCTTTTACCTCATTTAACATTGATTCTGGTTCTTGGGAGAATTACATATTGTGAATGAAAGGCACAAGCAAGGAACATATGTGTAGCTGCGTTCGACTCGACATGTAGCGGTATCTGCAGATCCGCTGATCCCATTGTAGAGGTTAATATGCAATGTGTTGACGTGGAAATCATTATTTGGAAGCTACATTTCGAGGCATTTCCTCAACATATAAATAGACCATAGACAGAGTTTGATATTTATAATACTCAGTGATCATGGAGTCTGCAGAAAAC
>NC_027751.1:4028755-4047368 GCF_000695525.1 Brassica oleracea var. oleracea
TTAATGAATATGAAAAGAATACGAAGCAGATGATGAAAAATGATTTGAGCAAATTAGTGGCAACACAGAGCTAAGCGAGATAAAAAATATCAATCAATAAAGAATGAGCAGGGTTAAGTTATTACACAAGCCAAAACTAAGACAAATCAAACGACAGAACGTGAAAACAAATGTAAACAAGACAAGAGCAGATGGTGAAGATAAAATGCATTGAAAAACTGAATGCTAGATTAGTAAGCAAAAGACAAAAATAGATTAAAATGCAAAAACTCCACGCTTTGACGCGGGTAGCGATCCCTAGTATTGTTAATGAGAGACTGATGTTGAGAAACGTCTAATGCGAATGCCCTAATATGATATTCCCTCTATTTCAAAATACATAAAATTTTAAAGTCGTACGTAACTATTAAAAAACTTATCTTTTATCTTAAAAATATCATTAAAATATAATATTAAAGTTATTTAACCAATCACAAAACAAAGTACAGAATATCATTGGCTACACAGTTTTTGATAAAATTAAAAAGTACATTGGTATATGAAAATATCATCTATTTTGAAACATCAAAACTTACTACTCCCTCTGTTTCATATTGTAAGTAGTTTTAGGGAAATGTTTTTGTTTCAAAATATTCGTATTTCTAGGTAACTTTTACATTTATTGAATACAGTGTGACCAATCAAATTAAATAGACTTATTTTTTATTGGTTAAATTATATCTAACCTATTTATTATAAAATACTTTTTAAAAACATAATAATAGTCTTCGTATTTCTAGGTAACTTTTACATTTATTGAATACATTGTGACCAATCAAATTAAATAGATTTATTTTTTATTGGTTAAATTATATCTAACCTATTTTTTATAGAATACTTTTTAAAAACATAATAATTTTCTTAATTTTCGTGCTTTTAGCCAAAACTACTTATATTATGAAACGGAGGGAGTAAAACATTATCTATTTAAAAACGGATGGAGTATAAAGTTGTACGCAACTTCCCTAACATGATATAAAGCTCTAGTGGGCTAGTAGTCCAATGTTAAACACTTTTATTTGTTTTCAGTGATTTGTGAAATTATGTGTGTTTTAATTTTATAGCAGATAATCTTAAAGTTCTACTTGAATGATTAAATAATATTTGCTGTTGCAGTTTTATAGTTTTGACATGGTTGTATTTTATCCACAATCAGATTACACAAACGATGAGACAATGGCGTGTAATAAACGAAAACGTAACTTAGAAACCCATTTGCAAAAATGGCACTTGCCAAAAATTGTATCTTTAGAAAACCAATAATGATTCAGCTTATCGAACGTCTTGTCTAGCTAGTGGCACCAAAAAATATCCTTTTTTGTAGAGAAATAGTTAATGATTTATGTATATACAAATAAGGAGGACCACGCAGACTATTTCACGCGGATCAAGCGGGATAAGTGGATATCAAACAGATAAAGCGGGATAAGTGCAGATCATGCAGATCAAATAGTTTATTACAATTTTAAATGGTAAAACCAGTTTAAATAAAATAAATTATATATTTAATAATTAAAATTATAATAAAAATCAAAGCACATAATATATAAAAACTTTAACAATTAACAAAATACATATCTTTTTTATTAGTATACATATATAAACTACAATACTATATATTTATATAATACATATTATAACTAAAACCACATATATTATATAAATATAATAATTTAAAATAGATATGAAAATTATATGATGAAAAAGCTAAATAGATAACGATAGTTTTTGTATTATTAAAATTGTGAGTAACTAAAATGAAAATATAATATTTATAGAAGAAGTTTAGATATATTTTGAAATTTAATTATTTATGAAAAAACATTGATTGGTTAAGAAAAGATAAAAACAGATGAACTGCCTCAAATGTATGGTGGTGAAATTTGCATGCAGATCTCCTGCTTTTTCTCACAAAAAAACATAAAATATTGATATGCATGCAGATCTCCTGCTATGTACTTTATAAAAAAAGAAAAACGCGAATGGTAACTTTAAAACATGAGAACTGTACTTGCGGGTGAACTGTATTTCTACCACTACACCATTCAAACATTATTTATTTTGAGAAACGAACATCTTTTAGCTGGTGGCTTAATATTACTGACAGCTCCGATTATATTTTGTAAAATAAATATTTTTGAGTTAATTGTCTGTAACTGAAACCAATTTGGATTAGAAAGAATTACACTGTAGACAGTTTTTAACAGTTTTAAGTTCTTAATAACACTATAAGACAATCATGCTACTCAAACATTTTTTCTTCTATCAATACACGATTCACTCTTCCCAATTCATAAAGCAATTGAAACCTCACTAAAGTCTAACTAAATAATAAAATATTAATAACGAAATCAATGATAGAGTAGTAATCGACTTTGGCGTAGCTACAATGGAGACGTAGACGACGGTGGAGATGTTGGCGAAGACGATGCGGAAGACCCATCATCCAACGGTGGAGATACAATTAACGTCACACACCTTCCTCATGTGTGGTATTATTCTTTGTTTTCTGTTGTTTTTCACGTGTCTCCTCCACCGTTCTCTGCCATCTCCACCACCATTCTTTGACGTCTCAACAACTGTTCTTTGTCGTCTCAACCACCGTCCTCTGGCTTCTTATGAGTTTTTGCTACCATTATACGGTATCTCATCGAACCCCGGTGTACATGTGGACATCGAACTCTCATATACATGTGGATATTGAATAATCTTGATGTACATGTGGATAGTGTACTCCAGGGTTTTAAGATGAATTGTGTTGTACATGTATATACCTAAATACATGTATAGCTTCATACATGTAAATACCTTGATACATTGATTGTTTGATATATGTATAAACAAAGACTTCTCAAATTACAAAGCTTTTCCTACAAAAATTTCTCACTCCATCCACATGTGTAAAAACTCACCACAAACATTGATGTGTTGTTCATATCTCACATACAACTACTATTATTTTGATTCATTTACATGTACACATGTACACCTTACATTGTGTACACAGCCAAGTCATATAGCCTCATACGTACACATCACCTAACCCATGAACCTTATTTAGTGTCAGTGTATCCATCACATTCCATCAATTAAATATATACTCTAGTGTATAATTACGTTTTAAATGGTTTTCTAAATGATTTTCTAAATATAGAATTTTTTTTTTTTTTTTGGTGTCCACGAACTTAAGTTGTACACATGTACATTAAATTCATATGTTGTCCAGATTTATGATGTTTACATGTACACTGAATCTATATATAGGTAGCCATGTTTTAGGGTTAAAATTTTGCTTTAGGTTTAAGTGCTTAGGATTTAGTTTATTGGATTTATTGTTTATGCTTAGTGTTTATTATAAGGGGGTATTGAGTTGTAAATCTGAATTGTCTTGTTCATTTATAGGTAATATAGTGTTTTTGTGAATGTGTACAATTAAGTTTTATAATACAATTAAGTTTTTCGGTATAATTAAATGAATGTGTACAATTAATATATTGTTTATGTGAGAGTGTACAAGTAAGTGCAATGGTAAATGGCTTGTTTCTAGTCTTCTTAGTCTCTGGTTCAATTAACGTTTGTATCATTTAAATTTTACTTAAGTTTTTTTTCTCAATGAGCGGCAATTTTGTAATAATATCATTTTTTTCGTATTAGGGTTTCTGAGTTTCTTGCAAATATATCTCAAAGCTACCATTGATTTTTAACATGCAATCTTCATTATATTTTGTGTTTTTACCTCCAGAAGTTACAAATTTTATAAATATTACATGATTTTTAACGTGCAATCTTCGTTACTGTGTGACTCATGATTACTGGATTTTTTATAAATGACTTATCTAAATTGGGAGAAGAAAACAAATGAAAAAAAAATCAAAAGATCTGATATTTATGTTGTAGATGGGTTGAGGAACATTAAGTTTTCTAAAATCAATTTTTTTGTTAAAAAAAAAAGAACGAGATGAATGGAGAAGAAAGTCAGAAAAAAAGATGATAGGTCTCACTAGTTAGAAAATGTAACTTGGTTTGGTTTTAGTTGAAGACATCAAAGTAAACAACCAAAATAAATTGTCGCTGAAACTGCCTTGTAATAAAAATTAGAAACCGTCTTATGGTCTAAAAAAACTCTTTGGATTACATGTTAAAAAACATTATTGTAACTACTAAGAAAATACTTAGCAAAAAAAAACTACAAAGAAAATAGGGCGTAGAATATTATAAACTAGATTAAGATCCGCGCCTTGCGCGGGATAAATATTATATATAACAATTATTTTATGTATTATATGTTCTTAAATATTATGAAATAATAAATATATATATAGAATAATTAAAAGTCAGTAACTATTACATATATAATTAAATTGGTGCGAACGTATAAATCAATTTTATTAATCCAAACAATTTTTTTAAAAAAATTGATAGGATACGTAATTAAATTTAAATGATATTAACATACATAGTATATTTTTAATATTAATGTCTCTTAAATGATGCTTTCTACTCATATATTTTTTTGATTATGTGTATCTTTAATAGCAAAAACTTTAAATTATTGATAACAAAATTTTCATTGTAGGATTAATAATTTTAGTAATTTATAATTTAAAAAAAATTTATCAATATTAGTTCAAAACTTTTATCAAAAAAAATTATTCAAAGTAAATTTTGAAATTAAAATATTTATTTATTCAATATGGTTTATAGTTTAATTTAGAATGTTATATATACATATATATTTTAAATCTTAATGATTAATTAAATAAGACTTTTATTTATATGATTTTGTAATCATTTTGTATTTTGTCATAAAAAAATTTTTAAACCATGGATCGCAAAATTTGAAAGTGAGACTTTTAACAGTTTTAGTAATTTATAGTCGTTTTTTAAAATTCAAAATATAACATATACAGAAAAATCTAAATTTTTATAATATGGCTATTGTGATTTTTTTAAATTATTTTAATAGTTTAAAATTAAACAAATTTGATAGAAAATATATTTTTTTATCAGATCTTTATTATTCAAAATCATTAATTGTCATATATATACTTTAGCCACATTAGACAATTCCGTAATCTTTATTTAAGGAAATAATAAATGACATTAATAATAAATTTATGGTTAGTTTAATAAAAAACTTATTATATAATTAGATGAATCAACATATTTCTATAATAATTCTAAGAATCCTAGTGATGACACGTGGCTACAAAAAGAAGTAGTAATGTTTCACAAATAATATATAAGAGATATTCAACGTTGTCCGTACAGTCACGTACAAAGGTTAGCCAATGATATTTCGAAAACGCACCTCCTACTTTTTCTCATGCTCCAATCGAAAACTCCCCAGACAAAAATATAACTATTATTTATTAACTCCAAAGATAAATCGTGCTCCACACATTGGTCTCGATTGTGACCCACGGAAAATAAAAATAAAAATAAAATTCAATACAATACAGCAACTGCTTTTCTTACCCCTTTTAACCTCTTTTTACTTCCTATTTTAGGTTAAATCGTTCCTCTATATTCACTTTTCTTATATATATATTTACCTGTTTAGGTGTTGAAATTATGTTACAAAAAGGACAGATTCCCCATCTTGTCCAGAAACCTACTCCGTTCGTTTTTCTACTGTTTCTAACAATCCTTGTGATTTCAGTTTGGTTTCTTTTTTTATTAGGTTTGGTGAAAGTCCCACATGCATTTTTTCCAATAAATGTTTACACGTTATATATATATATATATTCTTTTATACGTTAGTTTGGTGATTACAAACAAAAAAACATCAGTGGGGATTCTGTGGAGAAACTTAACTGGATATATATAAAGCTTTCAAACAAAGTTTAATTAATTGAAACAGGCTGAATATTCATTCTTTCATCCAGACAGCTTCTAATGGATATACAACTTTCAGATGAATTAGTTGCGTAGTTTTTGATTCAAAAGACAATTCAGACTAAGGAAGTTGTCCAAAATTTATTTAAGCATGATGAATCTTTCTAAAGTAAAACTGTAGGTGAGTTAAATAGACGTTCTGTGGGATGTAAATCTACTAGATTTTGGACCATATGATTTTTAATATCGACATAGAATATTTTTATTTTTATTTAGTTGTAGAACAATTGTTTGATTAAATTTTGGTGAAACTATAATTCTATTATTTCAATTCTACATGCTTGTAGAAAAGAAATCAAATGAACATGTTGACGTTGTTCTATGACTGTGATCCCATAGTATTGTTGTCTTAATTCTTTTTCTCTAGAGTTTGTTTTCTTCAAGCAGAATAAAACCAATGTTTTGAAAGCGGTTTGCATTGCCACGACGCATTTTTCTTCTTCTTCCGTGGTAGCTGAAAAAAATTACTGAGACACTGGTAAAGCAATTTATGTGCACAGATAAATATGCAAAAGAAAAAAAAAACCTCCAAGTCATTTTCCTGCCCAAACAGATACTACTATATTACACTCTGCAATTACTTTCAAATAAATGTAAAACTATTGCATTACTTTAAACACAAAAACCTGGAATCACAGAGTGATATTTTTTTAACTTGGTTGATAGTGATCTTTTAAGTTGTAACAAAATCATATATGTCAATAATGTTTGGTCTACAAATCGCTCAATAAGGTTTGAATGAACCAGTCGCCCCAAATGAATTTTAGCTTACTCAAAAATGCAGCGGGAAGTAAAATGTAGTTTTGGCATATCCCTATGTTTTGACGAATATTATATCCCATTTTGTTTAACGTTGGTCGGTCTCATAGACTGATTGTATTGGTGTATTCGTCCCGTTTCACAAAAAGATTTTTAAAAACTGAATAGGTAAAAGACCATGATAGATATGGACTCATGCATCTAGGTAGTTTAACCACGCTACAAGGTAACAGGAATAACCGGTGGAAAAGTAGTTAGAAGAAGTGATTCACATACACGTGATCATATATTTTGAATTGAGCTTCTCTTCGCAAATATTCTCAGAACTTATAAAACCAATCCAGCTAACTCAGTCCATAGAGGCATAGAGATATAGAGCAACCAGATACGTATAATGGCCATTTTCTTCCTGCGCTTTTACGGATTTGTTTGTTAACCAGCTAACACAAACAACAATTAGAGTAGAAACCAAACGCTCGTAGCTTGGTGGTAAAGGAAGTACAGCTGTACTGCCCGCCATCCGGGTTCGAGCCTTGGCCACAACGTTGGGAATGTGGCTGCCCAGATACCAGAGTTATCAAAAAAAAAAAAAAAAAAACAATTAGAGTAGATAAAACAATACTCTAATGCATTGGATTCCGCTTAAGCATTCACTTTCTAATGTAAAACTCTGTTCTGTTACGAATTAACAAATCAATATTAGTTTTTTCATTCACCAAACAAACAAAAATTACGATTGAAAGAAATATTATTAGTTGCTTAACTTTATGCAAAACGCGTGATTTGGGGGGAATTATATGTGAATAGGCTCAACGCATCTGCACATGTATTAATGAGCATTTTCATTTGAACCCAATAGTCTCTCTCTATTCATTGATAATCTAGCCTCACTCATCAAGCATATTCTAAACTAAAATATAAATGAACTACTACAATAAATTATTTATTAGCCAAGTAGAGCCTTTTATTTTATTTTATTTTGTTTACTTTATATTCGGCTATTTATATTTTAATGCAAGGTCATTAAATAGTATATATGATCAATGGATTAATGTGATTAAGATTTAAAATGTCGGATAAAGAGGGTTAATAGAAATAAGCTTATTGGAGATGGAGAGACTCTGGAGGAAGAGATTTGATTTGGCCACGCTTCCCAGTTGAGATGTCGACACATGTTGGGCACGTGGGGTTGAGGAGACTCACGTCATGTGTGCAGGGGACCACGGAGCGTGCTGTGCACCGTCCGATGATGTTTCATCTGGCGGTTGTTATTCCATCTTCTGATTATAGTTGTCCTTTTTAATTCGCTAATCTCTGGAAAGTAAATAAACCATGCTTGCGTCAGGCTTCCCCCACCTGGGCTTTTTATTCTCAACAGTTAAAACACTACGCATTTTTTTGTAGGTTTGGGAAAATATTTTAAATAAATGGCAACCACTAATAAGATACAATCATTAGTCAGATAATACATGCATAACCCACAAAAATAACAGCAGAAAAGGCAACAATTACAGATAGAGGCTACTCAGAACAAGAGTTTATCCAGATCTTATTACTAAAACTAAAATAGATAGATATTTTTTTTTTCCATCTGAGTATTATTATTTATGGACAAAGTCCAGAAAGCAAAGTCCATACAGAACAAGACCAAGGCCCAACCGAAAAAACTAAAACAAAGAAAAAACATAAGGAAAAGCCCAAAACGAAGGCCCATCCGGGCTTCACCGAAAACCTAACACGTCGAAAGACAGGTGTTAGAACCTCAACAACGAGGCAACACGTGTCATTAACTCCCTTCGTATTCTCCTCCTCCGGAGAGACACGAATCGTTTCGCCGGAACCTCGCCGGGAAACACAGCTAACTTCCCATTTTCTTCACCGCCCGACGTCTCCATCGGACTAAACTTCTCGAAACCACCGGAATCACCCGGGACCACCACGACGAAAGGAACCTCCAACGACTATGTTGGAAGGTAAGGGAAATTCATCGTCTGTAACACATACCTTTGTGTTCGTTCTTCAGATAGCTTCAATCGATCTAAATCGAGATCTCTTCCAGGAGCCAAACCACCGAACACAAGGCAGAAACTTCTACCGCTTCAGATCTTAACCGTAAACCATTCAAAATCGCTACCCTGGTTCCAGCCGACATCACTAGAGTGAAAAGTGAATCGCCGGAGTCAATAAGCCAGCCATATCGTGTTGTAGGAACCACTATATGCTGGAACCAAAAGCCCGAACCTCGGGAAACCTTCACCGAAAGTAGAAACCAGTGAGATAAAGGGATGAACTCCCTCGCTTTTTCTCTCAAAGGATCTGATCAAGATGATCAGACAATAAAAGAGAGATTGAGTTTTCTCATCATCTCCTCCGTGAAAGATTTAGATAGAGAACGGAGAAGAGAGAGAAAACAAATTGTTTCGGGTGTTATATAAATAGATAGATATTTAACATTTACACCAAAAAAAAAACTGAAATAGATATTATATGATCTGAAAGTAAAGCTCAAAAAGGAAGATAAAGTGGTGAAATCAAAATATTTAGTATCCGGAAATTTACAAATTGGATGTCCTTCTCAACCACTAATTGGATGTATTGGACCGACATACCAGTATAATTGCGTGTGTCGGAAACTGTATTACTATTTTTATAATTGGACGTATGTCGAAAGAGGATACACTAAGATTCCTGCTGTTAAGTGTAGCTTGGGTCTGCAAAATAATGGGCCTTAAATATTTTATTCCGTAACATTAGTTTTCTTTGTTTATATTGGACCTAACTGTTTTTTTTTTTTTTTTTTTGACGTCATTGGACCTAACCGTTATCTAAGCACATACAACTTGTTTGTTATTTTTCTTTTTGTGGGCTTAATTATAAGATGTCAAGCAAGCAATAAAAGCACGAGTTTTCCTTTTTGTTTGAAATTAGATTTTATAGTTTGGACCGATTTTACTTTGGTTAAAAATTTAGGCTAAGCTTCACTAAAAATAAGAGGTCCACTGAAATAAAAGAGAGAGCGACATGTCCAGTCCACGTGGGGACTCCTATAGCCAACTCTTCTGGAACTTTTTCCCCATCCACCAAGTTGATTTGGGCCTCTAATTAGGGCCGGACAAAAAACCAGAAGAACCAAACTGAACCCGAATCGATGTATCTAGGATACCCGAATATAATCGAAATAGATTTATATACCTAAATATATTATTTATTTTTATATTTAATATATATTAAAAACATCTAAAATATATAAAATACTTTTAAGTTGTCTAAAATACTTGAAAATATACATAAATAGTCAAATAAATGTCTAAAATAGCTAAAATATATTCAAAACACTAAAATACTTGAAATATTTATTGATTTTCTATCCAAATATTCAAATCAAACCAATTTATATGTTAATTTTAGGTATTTTGACATACATTATACAAATTTATATGTAATATATTATTTTGTGTTATAGATTTTGAGAAATTTTAGTGTATAATGAATATTAAAATTTTAAAAATAATTTAAATGGGTTATCCGAACTCGAACCACACCTGCAAAGATCCGAACCGAATCCGAACCAAAATTTTGAAATACTCAAACGAGGCTGAAATTTTTAAATCCGAAATCCAAATAGATCCAAATCGAACCCAAATGAGTACCAGCATGCCCAATACCCCTACCTCCAATCATTCATTTTCTCCGTGTTTTCTTTCAAAACAAAAGTCAATTTAATTTCTTTCATAACTAAGCACACATTAAAATATTTAAAAGGTGATGAACTGTTAGAATCATGGGTTAATTAACAACCAGGCTCTTATCAGGCATAAATAAACTTATCGTAGTAAATCGTGTCTGGCGCGGAGACGTGAACAAAAGAATATAATATCATCCATTGAAGTATAGGTAATAAAATCAACGGCCAGGACGAGATGAGAGAATGTGCAATGAACGGTAAATATCTGATGGACAGAACTAGTACCCACGCCAGCCTGTGGCTTTTATTTTTCTTTAGCTTTAAACTCTGGTGGTGGACCTGGTGATGACCAACTCGTGTCCTTGAGTGGGAAGGATTAGGCCCCACGAGACGGGAGCCGTATAAGTGGTACAAGCAAGCTACTTGGCCCCGCCAATATCATACACGGACGAGACTTTATGGAAAATTCAAAAGGAATAATAAAGTAACGCTTTAACACACTTCTAAAAACGAAGTAATGCTTTAACAATTATAGGAAAGAAGCATTAGAATATTTTTATTATTATTACAGATTCAAAATAAAAATATTACTATCACAATTGTTGTTGGGTGGTCCATGACTTGATATTATTACAGGGCTTCGGCTTTAATAAAATCTTGTTGTGGCAATATTTGTATTTACAAAGCGATAAAACAAAGTCCAAAAAGTCAAGACAAAGTGGTGAGGAGAGGAGGCCCACCGAAACGGACCACGTAGCCCTACCGAACCGGGACCACACCCAACCTGGCCGCCTCGGATGTAATGCGTAAGGTGGGAGCTGTGTGGCCCCACTCCCTCCTCTGCTTTTTGATTTTGGTGCGTGTTGACCCACCAACGCCGTGGACCCCACCGATGCCTAAAAGCTAGGCCCACTTAACACGTGCGCGTCTTTACTTCCTTCCCTCACGTGCCCGGTGATCACTAATACGCCGTCGTTTAGTCTCCCTCAGTGGTTCGATGACCGTGCGGTGGTGGTGGACATGAACTGGTGAAGCTCCTGTTTCTCGTAAATCTCCAGCGAGAAGTCTCTGAGCATGTTGGTCGTAGACGACGACGAGCCTCCGTTGGTTACGCCGGAGCTTGAACTCGGAGCCATAACCGACGGCGTGGAACGGGTAACGTCAGGAACTGATACAAAAGGTGGTCTAGCCATTAAAGAAGCTTGCTGAACGGCGGCAACGTAAGACGACGGCGGAGCAGCCGGAAAAGCTAACATCTGAGGCTGGTTCGTCGGACCAGCGACGTGCGGCACAAGGAAGAAAGCTCCGACTGCCGGAATCACCGCGTTCGATGGAATCGCCCACATCGGAACCATCCCTTGCGGCAGCGTTTGCTGAGCCACGGTAGAAACCGGAGCTAAACCGGATGAAATTGGAGCTAAACCGGACGAAATTGGTGCTAAACCGGAAGAAACCGAAACCGTAACCGCTTCGTTTATGTCTATATACTCACTATTAGAAGGTCGCTTACGTCTCTTCTTCGCCGAGTTATCTCCCACGTCAGAATCACCGTTCGTCGTCGTTGGGATCTTCAACGTTCCGTTAACCGACATAGCGATGGCCGGAACTGTTCCCGTACCCGTGGCGGCGATAATAGCCGGCTCGGCGTTCTCCAGCAGCCACCGAATCGTCTCGCCGTCGGACTTGTGACCAAGCTCTCTAGTCAGCTGAAAAATCCTAGCCGCACACGTGGCGGGCATCCGTATCCTCCTCCCTCTACCTTCGACCTTGGTGTGGCGGTCTTTAGTCGAAGCTCTCTTCAATGGCGGTCTCGACGGTGGAGCTAAAGACATTGAAGTAGACGGAAACTGCAGCTGATGCGACGATGACTCTAACGACGGCTCCGTCTTGGGCTCGAGGCTCACTGCGTTGTTGACTTCAAAGGGTTTAGAAGTTAAATCAACGGCTCTCAGGCGTTCATCTTCGTGGTGCTTAATCGTCGCCATTGAAAATATAGCGGAAGGTAAAAACAGACGGTGGAGATAACGACGAATGATTTAAAAGAAGCGGATACTCTGGGGGGGGAATCGTTTTAACGGCGTTACACGTCGAAGGAGATAGTAAATGTGAGTCGTCTATATATAGCAAGAAACACGGTGAGAATGCTGACTCATTTTTTTGATCCGGGAAAAAATCAACGGTTATGATTTACTGGATTGAGCTTTCCAGAGCCATTGGGATACCACCACGTGGATCGATCCCGTTCAATTGTTTCCATCTTCTATCAGTTTTTATGGGACCATCTGTGTCCACTGGGGTCCAGTAACTTTATGTCCTAACTATATAAAAAATTTCTTTTACTGTTTGTTCAGCAATATAAGCAAGAGAGGTTTTACTTCCTAAACCGAAACGAAGCCAACCTACATCGAAACCAATACATGTTATTTAAATTAACTTTGGTTTCTAACTAAACCACATATAATAACGAAACAGAACAGACGGGAACATCCCACAATAATTTCATTTGCTTATCATCAAATTTCTCATCGACAATTTTGATTCTAGGCCGTCAGATTTACCTTTTTATAACCGTTGAATTTTGATTGGGTAGGACAAAAAAGATTTCTTTATAGAAAAAGCTAAACGCCCATACTTGGGGTTGGACCCCATTCATGTAGGTCACAAGGCTGCTCCACCAAAAAAAAATAAGCTTATTGTATATAGAATAATCCTTCCTGAGTTGCACAAGAGGGAAAAAGAATAATCCTTTCCTGGATTCCAAAATCCCATCGTCCTTTTCACTTAACCGGTTAATCATTTGTACATGTGAAAAACTAAACCCGGAAAATAACATATATATATATATATATAGTTTACTCATTATTAGTTTGTAGAGGAAAAGTAGAGCTAGAACAGTACCAAACCAAAACTAGTTTCACTTTCAAAATGATTCATGTAATATACGAAAACTATTGAAATCTAAACCGGTTTTAACCATTACCAAACACATGAACAGAAAACGGGTCCTAGCACAAGGAAAGATAAGGCTACGAAACGAAAACGGGTTAAAGAGGGCCTGAGCTGGACCCTACTCTCCAGTGCTGGTCACACCACACAATGTTGAGGGGGCAAAGGCCCAATTATTGGACCCCACCACACCCTCTGCCCACTTTTGTTTATAAATGAACGGACCAAGTAAACCCGATCAAAATAAATACATAATACCGGTCTAGCCGGTTTAGCCCACCAACTTTTGCCTACCTTATCCATAAGCATAATAGCAGCATCACGTCAGCAGAAATCATTTGGATTTTTTGCTACACAAAGTGAATAATAACATACTCTATGTTCAACAAGTTGTAATGAACCTGATGTTTCCACCTTGTAACGTGTGATCGATCTCATACTAAAGGTTGATTGTTCCATTTATTTGTATGGGTCCAATTGTTTAGACATAAACAGCTCATCATCAAACTACATCTTTTATGTGATTGTATGGTCCTAACTGCAATAATAAACGCCACTTCTTACAAAGACTGAAACTTTCCCTACGAATCTTTGCACGAGCCTTCGAAGATCTAACAAGCCACTCAAGATCCCGATATGTAAGTGTACCGTGACTGAGCTCCCACCAAAAGCTCCACAATTTTCTCTGGAGATAAAGGACACAACGTAAGAAAAAGTCAATGATCAATAATAATCTTGTGAATGTAATAAAAATCTTTAAAGCAAAAAAACCTGTGAGGAAGCCGATCAATGGAACTGGTTCCACTCTCTTCTGAGAGCTTTCCAGCTTCTGCCTGCACTCCACCCCACAACCATATCAGTTTATTATCTAACTATAACCAAAGCAGAACAGAGTTAACTTTCCCACACTGACCTTGAGTACTTGGTGAAGAATGGATCTCTCATTAGGTACAATGCCCATAGAAGCTTCCTTCTCCTAAGCTGAACAGAAAAAAAAAACAAGGAACTTAAGTTAAACCGGTTCTGACTTTTAATGAAATTTAAGTTAAACTAGATATGTCTAACCTCGTCCCTTTCAGGTTGAGAGAAATTGATTTGCTTGCTCTGCTCTCCCCACAGCTTTAGATTTGATACAATCCCCATCCCCAGTGCGTCCACAGAAAGAGATATAGCCCAAGGAATCCAAGACCGGGCTCCATATCTTCTTATAAAGAGAACGTAGATGAGCGGTCTCGTTATGAAAAGAACCTCACCTAATACAAACAACGCTCCTTTCACACCCTTCTCAGATACTAGCTCGGAGAGAGTTCTTCGCTTCTCCTTGATCACCACAGGCTCAATAACCGCTTGCTGGTGTTGAATCCTACGAGACCAACCCGAGGTGGGAGATAATGCTGTTGGTGATGTTCTTGCGTTCTGACCAAATGAACTCAAAGCAGACATCGCCCGTCCTTCCAGGTTCCAATGATTTTGTTGGTTTCCAAGACGATGATTCCTATCCAAATGACCAGGTCTGTTCTGCAACTCGGGTTGGTTAGGATCTTTGTCATCGTTAGGTGTCTCCCCACCATGAAGAAGCATCTTATACCCAGTGTTCCGAAACAAGGCTAACCTAATCATAGCCCTAGAAAAAAAAAACGCAAACTAAGTATTGTTCTTGTGTTGTAACCATCCAAGTGAATAATAAGAAGGGATCAAAACTTACTTCATAGCTTCAGTGAGGATGATAAAGTTCCATTTCTTGTCTCCGTAGAAGTGTTCAGCGGCTACTTCCACAACGGTTTCCAAGTCCTTGAGGATGGAGATGAGCAGGGGGTAAGAGAGGGATGATGAATCTGTCCCGGAAGGTCCAACATGAGCAGGGGCGGTAGGAAGAGTTTCAATGATGTGTTCGTTGATGGTTGTGAATATGCCTAGAAAAGCCGTAACTGCAGAGAAAAGATTACCAAAACCTCTCATCACACTTCAGAATTCTCAAGAGCAGCAGACACACAAAAGAAAGAACTAAAGACATTCTTTTATCAAAGACTTAAGTCACTAAAGCTACAAGTGAAGCAAAACACTTAAAAGGAGCTAAAGAGAGATACATGTAACAACCCGCCCCGTGTGTCCAGGCTGGCCCTTCAGAGCATCGACCCAACCCCTCACTTATGAGTCTTTGGCGTTCCTCGAATCCAAGACCTCATCCTTTAACAACTTTCCCACATGACTGTCACCAATTGACATGAGGTCTTGGGTTCGAGTAAAGCCAAGTGCACCAATAACTTACATGGGAGAGTCAGTGAGGGGTTAGGTTTGGTGCGCTATAGGGCTAGCCTGGAGAGTCCTGTGATAGTCCCACGGGGGCGGGTTGTTACAATACAGTTGAGAGTTTCTAAGAGCGGAAAGCAGTTAATGAAAAATGAAAATGGTTACCAAAAGAATCACAAAAAAACCTGCTTCGGGTCCAATCTCTGAAGCTGAAAACTTCTCAGGAAGCAGCCATGTCAATCCCTGCACACACCCCACCCCCAAATCAATTAACACTCAATACACTTTCAACAAGAACACAATCCACTAAACCAATTCAAGTATTAAGCTTTTTGTAACTTTTTCTCAAACGGTTCGATCTCAGATTGAACTAAACACTACTCTCCTCGACGCAAAAGTTCAAACAAGTATTGAAATTAGAGAAATGATTAAGGAGAAGAGGAATGAATCTTCTTACGTTGGCAAGAGATCCCATGGAATGCACATACTCTCTGTTTCTCCACACCCACTGCTTATACGCTTCCATTGAAGGGTTTTGTTCGGAACCACACAGCAAATTTCTCTAGTTTTCACAGAAGAGATTATTAGGAAACAAGATCATCATATCCCATTCAGGTTGTTTCTTTCTTTCTTCTCGTGTTCTTGGTTTGGCTGGAGACTAGGACCCAATCTCGTCCGTCGATATTCACAGTCAGATAGGCCTTATCTTTTATTATATAATGGGCCTTATGTATTCGGCCCATATTGCTATTGTTCAAAAAGTAAAAAGTAATTTCGCCCCCGAGTAAAACCATCTTCTAGGTCGGTTTGATTAAATTTATCTACTACTGGTTAACGGGCAACGTCGGTTTCTGGTTAAACGGTGGAGTTTTGTTTATAAAAGGGTTTTACAAGTTTCTAAAAACAATATTTGTCCGCTGATTCTGTTTTCTCTGATCACTAATCTTCAATCTATTCTCGGAGTGCAATTCTTAGGATTTGATTGATTTTTTTAACTACGGTTTCATGATTTGATTGGTAGATAGTTAAACTTGGTTCTGAAAAAAATAAATGCAACTTTGAATTATTGTCTCTGGTTCTTCAAAACGATATTGATCTGCTGAACCCACCTGCTGAGCTTGAGAAGAGGAAGCACAAGCTCAAGCGTCTTGTTCAGTCCCCGAACTCCTTTTTCATGGTAATTCTTACCTTTTCTTCAAAGTTGAAGCTCGTTTTTCATCACTCTTTGATGTTTAGAATTGTTGTTCTCATTGGTTAATGTAGGATGTGAAGTGCCAAGGCTGCTTTTAACATGTAAGCTTTGTTAAAAAACTAAAAAAGTCTTTTTAAGTTTGGAACTCTTTATTTTGAATATGTCCATGTTTTACTCTGTTAACTTATGATGTATTGGTGAGTTGGGGGTTATTGCAGAACGACGGTGTTTAGCCACTCGCAGACGGTTGTGGTGTGTGGAAACTGCCAGACTGTGCTGTGCCAACCCACAGGAGGAAAGGCAAGGCTCACTGAAGGTTGCTCTTTGTTGGGTTTTTCCCTCATTAGCCCAAGACCCAAGAAGCCCAAGAAGAAGAAGAAATATCTAGAGAAAAATGGAGAAGGATGAAGAAGTGTGTAGAAAAGGAAGTGTGTAGAAGATGAAGTGTGTAGAACTAACTTGTAGTCTCCACTTACTAGTATAAATAGGGGTGCTTAGCACCATTTGTAATCATCCAAGAATCAAGAAAAACAAAGAGAGAAAATATTTGTAAGAGAGAGTTTCCAAAAACAAAATCTTTGTAGTAAACCCTTTCCTAAATATTAAGAGTCTTCTTCTTAAATTTTCTAGTTGTCTAATACCATCTTCATCTCATCGATATTGGATAATTTTCCCAACACTGCAGTTTCATGGATACCAAAAGGGGCTTCAAAGGCCATGCTGAACCGCCTTTTAAGGAGAAGATCAAAGAGCTGATCGAGAATGGCACTCTCAAGAAAAGGTTAATTATTTTCCCTTTCCATCTTCTACTAGACTTTTTTAAAACTCACCCTTTGATTTGTGGTTACATGTACAACATATTCTATCTGAGTGTGACATGGATGGAGCGTGAAATACATAGTCGTGAAGTTCCTCATGCCAAGGCTGTAGCCAAATCTTTTGAAAAACCATGTGCCAAAAGCAAGTTTACAATTCTAATCACAGTAAATTGATCCATTGGATTGTCATTGTTCTCTCATTCATCACATCCAACTGAGTTTCTCTTTGCCGGCAAGGTGATCGGGATTTAAACGATAACGGAGGGTGTTATATTTCATGCTCGAGGTTGTCATGATACGAAAGAATGGCTATCCCCGGTCCCGGGCAGTAAAGCAATTGGAATCATCAGCTCCAGTCCATGTATCGACATGCTACCAATGAACATTAATTGTCATTATACAATTATAGTTAATAAATAATTAAATATGATATGAATTTTTTTCATATTTAGTATAGTAATCTTCAGTGACGTACCATATAGACAGGGAGACGACATCAATTTTTTTATCCTTCAGATTTCCAGTCATGAGAGTTAAAATCTTATAATACCAATTCTCCAAGATGTCAGATCATGATTCGGAGGACAAAGAGAGCTTACCGAATTCCCAAAGTCCTGTGAAAGCTTCGATGGAGAAACTGGTCCAAGTGAGCGGACAACCACCACAAGTGGTGTTAGTAAATAAGATGAGTGCATTGAACCACCATGCCCCGCTAACTCCAAGTTTGAGAACGAACATAAAAAGCCAAAATTCACAAATATGTGAACTACAAGTGCCACTCCAGATGTTATTACAATCACCTGGTGGTAACGTAAGCCACTATTAACCAAACATCATTTACCAATAACAGTATCAATATCATATATATATATATACATGCTAGAAAATGCTAGGACAAGCTGCCAAATGATAATTAACTGTCACTGTGACTGATTATTATCTAAATGAAAACTGAATTAGACTAAAACATGTTACATATATACCATGTTCCTGAGCTGGCATTGAGTGGTTGAGAGGAAAAACGAA
>NC_027751.1:4048657-4055643 GCF_000695525.1 Brassica oleracea var. oleracea
TTTGTTGGATTTCCCTCCTTAAGCCCAAAACTTATCAAATCATAATCAAGCCTTAGTCCAAGAAGAAGAAACATCTAGAGAAAAGTGGAGAAGTATAGAAGAAGAATTGTGTAGAAGAAGAGAGAAAGTTATGGAGTTAGATATTTTGAAATAAATAATAATTTAGAGAAATCTAGAACTTGTTGGAGTGTGCTCCTTCACTTGTATAAATAGGGGTGCTTAGCACCATTTGTAATCATCCAAGAATCAAGAAAAACAAAGAGAGAAAATATTTGTAAGAGAGAGTTTCCAAAAACAAAATCTTTGTAGTAAACCCTTTCCTAAATATTAAGAGTCTTCTTCTTAAATTTTCTAGTTGTCTAATACCATCTTCATCTCATCGATATTGGATAATTTTCCCAACACTCTTTCAGGAAAAAGTGAACAAGATGACTTTCCACTCTCTCAGTCAGCAGAATCTTTTCTTTTGGTTACTTTCTTCATTCGTAGTTTCCTTTTATCGATTTTGGATGAGTTATTTGAGCTAGTAAAATCCTTGTTAATTACTTGAGTTTTTAAAGCATGGATCTTGGAGTTTAAGTTAAAGTTCCGCTAATCTATTAGTATGCTTATTATATCCTAGTTTTTCTAGACGCAATAGAAAACTTGTCAGAACATCTCCATCTCCAATGTAACACTATTTTTTCTCTATATTTTATAGTAAAATAGTGTAACTTTATTATTATAAAGTTGAATTTGCTCCAATGGTTTACTTTATAATAAAATTACTCTAATATAATGTAACTTTATTATAAAGTGAACGATTGGAGCAAATCCAACTCTATCATAGAGTTATTCTATTTTAGTCTAATGCTAGGATGGTCTTTAGCAAGAGCCAACGCTAGGATTTTGGAAATTGTACAAGAACTTATACGTGTGTAAAGTTGCGGCAAGGTCAACTATAACCAATCTTCATATTAAATCAATATTTTTCTGACGACCAAAACATAAAACAAAAGAGTTTGGTTGTTCGACGAATATGCCTAGGCTTAGCTGCAACCTAAGCACAACCATTCTTGTCTCCAAGGCCAGTTGTAAATGTTGAGATGATGTGCGTTGAGAACACCTTTCTTAAAAAAACTGTGTATGGAATCCATACTATGGACCAACCAAAAGATTAATTACATTCTGGATTATAAAATGATTTTTTTGATAGTACTCGAGTATAATAAGCCAAAAAAGGCTTAGGATTAAGCCATGTTCGGAAACGCGCTAGGCGCTAGTAGGGCGGTCGGATTGCACTTAGGGCCTAAAGAGAAAATCAGAGATTAATCGGAAATTATGCGAGGCAGAATTTTTAGATGGTTTACTATGTTATAAAACATGTTAATCTTTAATTATGTATAACATTAATACATTTTCATGTTTAAAATTGTATAAAACACACAAATAGAATATATAAACTTAATATAGTGTAATTTTTATTAAAATTATGAATATAAATGATATTTATAAAAATTTAGATCAAATAAATAAATAAAAATATTATTTAAAAAAAATAAAAATAATAAAAATAATAAATAATAAAAAAATAGATTAGGCGGCGGTCATTTAGGCGGTCTAGACGGAAAAAATTGGATATCTGATTTTTTAAACCATTTGGGGGGCGGAAGAGTGACGCGTAGCGCCTAAGCGGTCAGGCGGCCGATTTTTAAAACAGGGGGATTAAGCTTCACTTACGTTATAGATCGTATATGCCCATATTTTGGTAAGAGCAGCATGTACTCGAATTGGCCCTTGCATCGTTCAACCCGCAAAGAGCATGCACATTCTACTTCAAGCTAGAAAAAAGAAAACAATCAGAATTCTATTTCTTCAAAACCAAAGTGTTGTTGTTGTTGTTATGGAGAATGGCAAAAACATTAGAAGTACAACTTGTTCTTGTCTAAGGGTATAAAATAACTTTCAATTTGCCAACAAATAATTATTATTTGAAAAAGTTTAATAGTGAAACGGGACTAGTGGATTTATGTAAGATAAGATGTGGCTTAGTGCTAATTATTTCGATCGTGTTAATTTTACATTAAAAATGATTAAAAACTTTGGCTCGATGATCAGCTCATAAGAGCATAAATGGATTAATGAGTTTTTTGTTTGTTCATCACTCTATTTTGTATTCTATTTTACGGTAAATTATTGAGCAGGGTTGGAGATGCTATAAAGAGTGATATTAATGAGCTTAATGATACATTAATTAAAATCACAACCCCCGACGCTCTCTCAAACAGCATCAGCAGACAAGTGCGTGCCGTTTCATGCACGTTAACAAGGCCCACAAGCCTCACGCGCCTCGGTCCCCTCGACACTTTCTCCTTTCTGGGCCTCAAAAGTCGATGCTAAAGCTAATGGCAGTCTCGTTATTCTATCGACCGCACAAGGGCAGTTCTATCGACTTTGCTCACCTCCGCACACGTGAGGCTCTCGAGAAGACCAGATACACATCCACGTCAGCTAATCACTAAAGCCATTTCAAATTTCAATCGCTATCCCGACCGTTCGATGAGGTCCTACAGGAGCCGTTTGATCACCGAAATTTGAATAATGTCGCGATACGATAAGAAAAGTCATGCGTTATGTCTTTTTCTGACATAACAAATCTAAAGCTGACTAAACGACTCCGACACAGCTTCTGTCTGAAGGAGAGTCTCTGAAGACTCGTTATAGCTTGAAAATATCGAGAAGCAACTTTCGTTTTGTATATCAGTTTCGAAATTCAAAGGTCTTCTTCAACATCACTTGCTTGACCAACCCAGAAGCTAAAGCATAGATCTTCGTTTCCAGGTAACTATAGTTTAATGGAGTATCAAAGATAGATGTTCTAGGTTTCAGTATTTGCTTCTTGATTCTCTTGCATTACACACAAGCTTTAAGGAAAGCAAAAAGTACTTTTTATCTTTACTTGCAGTAAAGACTAGCTGTGGGATTTGTCACCAAACTTATGTGTACTGTTAGTGGAGTTTGGTTCATACAAAATTTTGAGCACACGATTTGTTGAAAGAGACTTAAATCTTCTCTTTGAAACAAAGTATTTCTCTTTCTTTATTTTCTAAACCAGCTTAAGCTTTCAATCTTTGTGTTTGGAGCTCCTCTCAGCATTGTTCTTCAGAAGGGTATTCTTGTCTTTTTCGCAATATTCCATGACTTTCATTTAAACAATTCTCATAAAATAAGATAGATGATTCTTCCGTTTATTTATTATCGTATCATCATTATAGCTTTTATAGCAATTAAATGTTTCACACCGACGAAAGTAAAGGGAAGCTAAGAAAATGACTTGTTAAATTTTTTTGTCTGGTAGAGTTTTGTTTTCCAGCAAATATATCGAAAGCTTTGCTGTGAATCATTTCAAGATTCTCAAGAACTCTTCCCTTTTTGTTTTTTATATTAAATCCGTGTCTTTATTTATAACATATCTACCAACTTGTTCATCACTCATTCAACTGCTCTCCTTTTATCGCTTTCCGCCCTCCACTTTAACTCAACTTTATTCCTTCTTTTGTTGCAATTCGTTGAAACAGAGCTCAAGGTCTGTGCGTGTGATCATGGTGGAGGAGAATCAAACAGCTGAAGATTTGTTACAACAAGCACTAGAGCTCGTCCCCATCGCTCTGTCCAAAGCAAAAACAGCCAAAGGCTTCACCACCAGGTGGAGAGTGATCATCTCAAGGCTAGAGAAGATCCCGACATGTCTATCGGATTTGTCAAGCCACCCTTGCTTCTCCAAAAACACTCTCTGCAGAGAGCAGCTCCAAGCCGTTCTACAAACTTTACAAGAAACCATCGCCATAAGCGTGCAAGAGAAGCAAGAAGGGAAGCTCAAGACGCAGAGCGACCTCGACTCTCTGTCCTCGAAACTCGACCTCGCCTTGAAAGACTGCGGACTGCTGATGAAAACAGGCGTCCTAAGCCACGTCACTCCGCAACAACCAATACAAGACTCGGAAACGTTAGGCGTTAGAGAGCTGCTCGCTCGGCTCCAGATAGGTCATCTGGAGTCGAAGCGAAAGGCTCTCAAGACGCTCGTTGAGGTGATGAAAGACGACGAAAAAGCCGTTATAACGGCGTTAGGTCGAACAAACGTCGCGTCTCTGGTTCAGCTTCTGGCATCCGCTAGCGTACGAGAGAACGCTGTCACCGTGATCTGCTCATTAGCGGAGTCAGGAGGAGGGGAGAGCTGGCTCGTCTCCGAGAACGCTCTCCCTCCTTTGATCCGCCTCCTCGAATCCGGAACTCCGTTAGCCAAAGAGAAAGCCGTTATCTCTCTGCAGAGATTGTCCTTCTCCTCGGAGACGTCGCGCGCAATCGTAGGACACGGAGGAGTCCCTCCGTTGATAGAGATTTGCAAAACAGGGGACTCTGTTTCGCAAGCCGCTTCCGCTTGCACGTTGAAAAACATCTCATCCGTTCCCGAAGTGAGACAGTTCCTTGCGGAGGAAGGTACCATTAAAACGATGATCAACATACTCAGCTGCGGGATCTTGCTTGGGGCTAAAGAGTACGCAGCTGAGTGTCTTCAGAATCTCACATCTAGCAACGAAGCTCTCAGAAGATCGGTTGTAAAAGAGAACGGAGTTCAAACTCTCCTCGCTTACTTAGACGGACCTCTCCCACAAGAGGCAGGAGTGGCAGCGGTTCGTAACCTCGTTAGCTCTGTTCCCGTCGAGAGTTATGAGATGATAGTCTCGAGTTTGGTCCACGTTCTCAAAGCGGGATCAACCGGAGCGCAACAAGCGGCTGCGTCGACTATATGCAGGATGGCTACGTCGAACGAGAGTAAGAGAATGATCGGGGAGTCAGGTGTTATCCCTCTGTTGGTGAGAATGCTGGAAGCGAAAGGAGGTGGAGCTAGAGAGGTTGCTGCTCAGGCTATAGCGAGTCTTGTCACGGTTCCGAGGAACTGCAGAGAAGTGAAGAGGGATGAGAAGAGTGTGACGAGTCTTGTGACGTTGCTTGAGCCTAGCCCGAGCAACTCGGCTAAGAAGTATGCGGTTTCTTGTCTGGCGGCGATGTGTTCGAGCAGGAAGTGTAGGAAGCTGATGGTGTCTCATGGAGCGGTTGGTTATCTGAAGAAGTTGGCGGAGATGGAGGTTCCTGGTTCTAAGAAGCTTCTTGAGAGGATTGAGAAAGGGAAATTGAAAAGTTTCTTTAGTAGGAAGTAGACTGAGAATATATATATATATTGTGTATGTTGTAACGTTTCATAACCTATATGAAACTGTAACAATGGTATTGAACATTTAGGTTTGTGCATTTTATAATATGTAAGATTTTGTATAATTTTCAATAAAAGGCAAAACGAATGTTTTATTAATTTAAACAGGAAACAATAGGAGTGGAAGTTTTCTATAATCTCAACAACAAACAAAAGATGAACTATAACTGGCTATGCTGTCTTAGATATATAGGCAATGTGTCGATAGAATCTCAAAAGGAGCAATTGACTCTACCAAACTGAACTACTCATTTGATAGTTCATCTTTTGGCTTCAGAGAGTAGAATTGAGCTTAGGTGCATATGTTGTAAATGTGTGTTACCAATATATCACAGCATCAGCTACTTGCTGCTGGCTTGTGTAGAATCTTCTTGAAGCTTCTTCCCAATCCCCTTGCGCTCTGAGAACAAACCCAACAGAAATAATAATAAAAAGTTCAGATGAATTAGAGCATTCAATAAATGCTACAAGTTAATCTGGAATGATTCCACATTTAGAGCATTCAATAACATTTAAAAATAAAATATTCGTTGGACTGTGCGTCATATCAGACAACGTTTAGAAATTCTTCTTTTAGTGGACTTGTGAGTCATATCAAGCACCAACTGAAGTCTGATAGTATCATTGGGCCATCCGCAACTCATTGTATCACCGTTCAATCCATCAGTTCTCCCTTTTGGCGAGTTCATATCCCTCTAGTCCGATTGAGTGATCCTTCCCTATTTTAGGGCGTATCAACGAGGATCCAGACGGTTCCTCCTCTGTCGTCGTCGAAGGCGGTGAAGTTCCCGGTCCGGCCAGGGTTTGGTCAATCGGGGAAGAAAGTGACGATTCGAGTTACCGATAGGGATCTCTATCACTACGATGTAAGCCTCCTTTGAGTTTCTGCTTTAGTATGAGAAGAATGTCTGTATTTGCATATATGAATCGTTTGTGTTGTGTTTGATCTGTTTGCTCTCATAGGTTTCAATCAGTCCTGAGGTTATATCGGCGGCTAGTAAGAAGGATTCGAAACTGGAGGTGGCACAGGAGGTATAATTGGACTTTCTACATATCGTGTAGATGTGTGTATTTTTGATTCTGAGTGTGTCTTTTTTTTTCTTATTTCTAGGACAACAATTTTGATATTGTCGAGATGTCGAAGGATGGAAATTGCCTCTGTCGAGCGCTGTCACATCAGATTACGGGTCATCCCGATGATTACGATCAGTACTGCCAATTGATCGTTACATATATTCTAGTAAGCGCTGTCAAAATCAAATATAACAACTAATTTCCCACGATTAAATGTTCTTGTTTTGTACAGGACCATCCAGATGTTTTCGAGCCCTTTCTATTAGATGGTGTTTCACTTGAGACTTATTGTGAAGAAATGTCAATTGGGATGGTGTTTTGCAAGCATCAATTCTTTCTATTTTCTACACTCGGCTGTCTCGTGACGGCACATCGGTAATATTTACAATACAAGTGGGGCTGCGGGGTGGTTGGACCGTTCGGGGGTGGTCCTCCTCCTCCTCCTATGTATAGTATCCTTGCTCAGTCTCTTCGGTTTCGTCTTTTCGGATTTCTGTTGTTCCTTCTCCTATTTGCGCGCTCAGCTGGCGGGATGTGCGCGCTGGTGATATTGGGTTCTTGTGGAGTTGGTTCAGTTGATGCGCGTAACTGGATCAGGAGGTCTCTGAGGATCCGGACTTGCTCCGTTAAGGCTGCGGTCATTTCTTGGCGATGCTCGTTC
>NC_027751.1:4055791-4058073 GCF_000695525.1 Brassica oleracea var. oleracea
GGGGGGGGGGGGAGGTTGATTTGTCGTTTGGGACCTCTGGATACTGATGGCTTGGACCTCTGATCTGATTTGTAATCTGGCCACGAGGCGTTCTAGCTCGTTGATTCGATTGTGACATGCCGCATGAGCCTCGTTTATTACTGCGGCCCTGATTTCGCCTTCTTGACCCATTTCTTCAATTCTATTAAGTAAGTAACGGAGTACAGTCGAGGAGTTGTACCCTGTCGTGGCGGGCGAACTTCGAGGCATGCTGATTGGCTGTCCGACTAGCTCAGCTGATGGTGAAAGAGGGGAAGTCGGGCTTCTCAGAACGTATGACGTTTCCGAGTCAGAGGCGGTCGCTTCGCCTTCCTCGGAGGAGGATGGTAGGGATGGCACTCTCTTACTTTCGGTTGACTTTACTTCGTGTGTTGGAAACCTTTAGGTCCCACGGTAGACGCCAATTGTTGAATCCTAAATCCGGTAACAAAGGATTAGAAGACTAAACAGAAGTTAAGTATGATTAGAAAAGGCCAAAGGTTAGGCTTATTGAAGTGTTTAGCAAAATTCCGAACAGAGAATACAAAAGATGAACTCGTTGTCGTGAGACGAACTCGGAATTCTTTCTACTTTATCTCTCTAGCTATTCTCTCTCTCTCTTTTTGTGTCTCCTTTTGTGCTCATTCTTCCTTCTCTTTTATAGGCTTCAGTTGCGTGGCTCATGGGTGCGTCATGATTACTTTCTGACTCGCTACCGTAATCGGCGGAATCGTAAGTGGGTAGGTTCGGCGCTATGGTAGGGGGTTCGACCTACTTCTTTCTGCTGCTCGGTGGCGTGTGTCAGGTCGTCCTGGGGAGTTGGCGGACTGCTTTTTCCGAAATGATGATGGTGTTTCACCTTGGGCTGTGTTCTCTTTCCAGACTCGACGTTTTCTGCTAATAGACTCTTATCTCGATCGGGCCGAGTCGACTCCTGGACCTTTGGCGTTTAGCTGAGCCCATATCCAACAGTCTCCATCGTTCACGTCAAGCAAAACGCTGCAACCTTCGCTAGCAAATCTCGGATTTGGATCTTGAGCCTTGTTGCTGTTGTTATTATTATTATTCTCGGACATGACCTGATGATCCTTGCTGTGCTCCATTGAGAATGAAAGAGAAAAAAAGAGTTTTGGTTTTGGCCAAGTTCAGTTTAAAGACAGAGCTAACAAGGAACAGTTTTGTAAAACCCTAAGAGCATCCACATTAGTGAACTCCCCGTTGGAGTTCATAGGATTTTTTTAATATTTTTTTGGTGGGGTCATGAATAGTGTTGAACCTCTTGCTATTGTGCTTGTGCATTAGTGAACCTGAAGAAGGGGTTCATAGGAATTAAATAATATATTTTTTAATTTTTTTAGTTTTGAAATTAGTTTGAAAGCATGAATAAAATATTATAAAATATATTTTATAAATAAAATTTATTCATTACATTGATAATTGATGAACATACAAAGATTATTCATCTATGTTTCCAAATTTTTGCCATACATTTTCAACTAAATCAGCTTTCAAACTATCATGTTTTCCTGAATTCCGAACTTCATTGCGCATGCCTAGCATGTTATTCGAATGCAAACTTTCTCTCCTTTTGACCTTCGAACTTCTGCTTGACTCTCCTGACTCGAACTGAGAAGTATCACTTAGAGTGTATCCGCCTCGTTCGTTCTCCACAATCATATTGTGCAATATGACACAAGTTCTCATAATCTTCCCTAACTTTTCCTTGTCCCATAGTAGACCTGGGTTTTTTACTATTGCAAACCTCGATTGCAATACCCCGAAAGCCCGTTCGACATCTTTTCTGGTGGATTCTTGATGTTTAGCAAATAGCTCTGCTTTAGGACCTTGAGGAAGTGGGATGGATTGGATAAATGTTGACCAATTCGGATAAATTCCGTCAGTAAGGTAGTACGCCATACGGTAAGTGTGGTTGTTGACCTTGAATTTAACTTTAGGTGTTCGACCTTGTAAAATGTCATAAAAAAACAGGAGACGGATCAAGAACATTGATATCGTTTAGGGTACCTGGTAATCCGAAAAATGCGTGCCATATCCAAAGATCTTTTGATGCCACAACCTCTAAGACAATTGTCGGCTTTCCTGAACCTCGTGTGTACTGCCCTCTCCAAGCCGTTGGGCAGTTTTTCCACTCCCAATGCATACAATCAATGCTGCCAATCATCCCTGGAAACCCGCGTACCTCTCCAATATCGAGTAATCGTTGAAGATCTTCCGCCGTAGGTCTTCTTAGATACTCTTCACCA
>NC_027751.1:4058631-4060277 GCF_000695525.1 Brassica oleracea var. oleracea
GTACATTTTTGAAGTGGTGATAGCCCTTTCCTTCCGTGAGCATTTCTTCTTTGCCAAAAGTATGGAACACCTGTACTTAGCCGCTCGACAATGCGAAGGAACAATGGCTTGTTCATTCTAAAACGCCGCCTAAACATGTCCGGTGGGTAAGTAGGATTTTCCTAGAAATAGTCGTTCCATAGTTGAATGTGGCCTTGTTCCCGATCTCTTTCGATATAAGCTCTTCTCTTTGGTTTGTTGGCTTGTACATCAAGTAGGGAGTCGAGGATATTATCAAATTCTTCCTCAAAAAAATCTTCAAAAGCTTCATCTACGCCATCTGACGATGAGGACGACATTTTGAGAAGAGATAAAACAAGAAAATATGAAAAAAAAAGAGATAGAACAAGAAAATATGATTAAGAGTTTAAAAAAAAAAGATAGAAGAAGATATATGATGAAGTGTTTAAAAAAAAAAAGATTGATAGAAGAAGAATGTGTGGGTGTGGGTGGATTGTCTTGTGGTTGTCTTGATAGAAGAAGAATGTTTGGGCGTGGGTTAGATAAGAAGAAGAATGTTTGGGCGTGATAGAAGAAGAATGTTTGGGCGTGCTTCAGTGTTGTGTTGTGATTGTTTAGATAAGAGATGGGAAAGATAGTTGTGTTCTGATTGTTTTATAGAGAAGAGATGAACAAAAAGATGAGAGCAATGCATAAATGAGACATAGATTATATAGTGATTGTTATACAACATCCGTGACACATACATAAACAACCAAAAGTACTTGAAAATGTGTTGTCACCAGTTCAACCCGTGACAACTACACTACTGCCTATTACAATCCGTGACCTGTGAAGCAGAACCCATCAACTACACTAAGTACTATTACTACTACTACGATAACCCGTGAAGCAGAACCCATCAACCTCAGAATAAAACGTGCTGCGCCAGTAAAGAGATAGAACCCGTGACCTGCAGAAGCAAGAAACCTTGTAGAACCCGTGACCTCCAGAACCAACAACCTTCACCTGCAAAACGACACAGAAGAAGAGAAGTTTTAGTCAACAAGTAAGTTGTTCACAGAATGCATTCATTACACATCAAATCAGTATTTTTAAACTCAAACAAGTTTCAGACAGATAGCATTTTATGATCATTCATCACAGCAACCAATCAACAACAATTTAATTAAACCTAAAATCTAGTACAGTTCGTACTCTAGATATTTAATGAAACTAGTTGAGTTCCTAGTTAAGTATCAGTTCAACTACAGCAAGCAACCTACACGGAAAGAACTTATACTTCAGTTTGGTTTGAATGTTTACCTGTTCGATTTCAGTCGAAACAGACATTCTCCAGAGCAACCACCTGCACTGTGAGGTTATACACATCACCAGTGAGCTTATCAAGCAGCAAAGTCAGCCTTTTAACTTGTGCCTGCACAAGGAAAAAAAGAAACCTTGTTAGTGACTTTTTAAAAACCAAAATTTAGAAAAAACTTACTTCCTAATAGACACTCTTAGATAAAGTGACAAACCTCAACACTCTCAATCTGTTTATTGAGAATGGGCACCCACTTGATCACCTCATCAGCCTCCTCAACACGCTTACGCAGGCTTACGATCTCCTCCTGCACACCTATAACCCAAGGATGAAGATAATGAAA
>NC_027751.1:4060650-4073589 GCF_000695525.1 Brassica oleracea var. oleracea
AACCATTAATCGATAAATAGAACCCCTATACGAGGTTATACAACCATAGATCCAAACCCATCTCGATTTCGAACCCTAACTCGAGATCAGAAAATCTATTGAGAATTCCCAAAGGCGATATCGACTACAAAACGCTTATATCTAAACGTGAATCGAGTCGATACTCACCTCTGCTCCTGGAGGAGACAATCCAGCGTCGAATCGATCGAGAAAAGGGGAGAAAAGTGGAGAGAGATCGGCGTCGCAGGGGAAATCGCCTCTCCTCGAAAACCCTAGATTTTTTCGCGAAAATGAGAGAAATGATTCTCTCTCCGCTTTCCTCCGCGTGACGTCGACTCCCCTTCCCCAGTCAGAATGCGACACCTGTCGTGAACCCGTATCGGACGGGGTCACTCGTAAGAGGCGGGTCGCGAGATTAAACCCAATATCTCATTTATTTTTATTACCCGGGCCTATGAATCTGAGCCCATGAACCTGTTATAAATTTTTAATGGGGTTGCTGTAGTTTTGTCGATTAAGAAGAGGGGGTTTTTAATGTTAAAATCAGGCCGACGTCAAAGCCCATTGAGTCTTTCATAAGCCCAATGACTACAAAGCCCAGTGGATTTTTAAATTTCTGTGCCACGTCGTTGTTTGGGAGGGCGGGATATCCTCAACTTCCACTAGCAGAGAGCGAGAGAGGTATAATCAAGTGTGCTTGTTCATAGAGAGTCATCTTAATCGACGGTCTAGAACGAAGGATTGAGGAGTTCCTTGCGTTGACCGACGGCGATGTTTTGTCTGTTTGTCGTGAAACGAAGATGACCAAACAAGCTCTATCTCCCTTATTACGCACGAAAACAGAGAAGATCAAGACAAAAATCTGAAAATTCCACAAAACAGAGGCTCTCTGCTCTCTCTCTCTCTCTCTCTCTCTCTCTGTTCAGAAAGAAGGCCTCTTCGTGTGTGTGAGTGTTTTAAGAGAGAAGATGGGGAGTACTACGTTATTAGATGCATCGAGAGCAGAGCTTGGTCTAGTGGTTATGTATCTGAACAAAGCAGAGGCAAGGGATAAGCTATGCAGAGCTATACAGTATGGTTCCAAGTTCTTGAGCGATGGACAACCTGGTACTGCTCAAAACGTTGATAAATCCACTAGCTTAGCCAGGAAAGTCTTCCGTCTTTTCAAGGTTCTTAGAATCCCTTTTTCGGTTTCTTTTGTGATTTTGTAACACGCTCTGTTATAGCTAGCTAATATATGTTTTTTCTTAAAAAAACATATTATTGTTGCAGTTTGTTAATGACCTGCATGGTCTTATCAGTCCTGTGCCTAAAGGGACTCCGCTTCCTCTCGTTTTGCTTGGAAAGGTGGTTATAAAAGTCAACTGTTCAGACAAGATTCTCAAGAACAAAAGAGCTCTTAGTCCTTTTGTTTTGTATTAATCTTGGTTGATTGGTTGTTTGTCATTTTGCAGTCGAAGAACGCACTTTTATCTACATTCTTGTTCCTGGATCAAATTGTGTGGCTTGGGAGATCAGGAATCTATAAGGTAAAGAGAAAATCAAACCTGTGCACCACTAGTTTAATTGTTTATGACTAATGTTCTTGTTTTATCTACATCACAGAACAAAGAGCGAGCTGAGTTACTTGGACGTATATCACTTTTCTGCTGGATGGGATCATCTGTCTGTACAACTTTAGTCGAGGTCCGTACTCTTTTATTTGCTTCCTTATTATGGTTATTAGCTGCTAACTATATGTTATTAGATTGGTGAGATTGGAAGGCTCTCTTCATCCATGAAGAAGATCGAAAAGGGTCTGAAGAATGGCAACAAGTATCAAGTAATGTTTTGTCACTCTTCTGTTTCTAAGTAATCTAATTATATTATAATAACTCAATTCATGTTTTATCAATTGTGTAAGATGCAGGATGATAAGTATCGTGCTAAGGTTAAAGAGTCTAACGAGAGGAGTCTTGCTTTGATCAAATCAGCCATGGACATTGTTGTAGCAGCCGGTCTTCTCCAGTTAGATCCAAAGAAGATCACTCCTCGTGTCACTGGAGCTTTTGGATTCATCACCTCCCTCATTTCTTGCTACCAGGTAACACAACACTTCCCTTCTTCTTTCTCCACAGCAACACACACTTTCCAAGTTTTGATCTTCACGTGTATCTCTCAATAAACACAGTTGCTTCCGACACGACCCAAGATCAAGGCACCTTGAAGCTTATGGAAGAAAGTTTATGTTGGTCCGTTTGAGTAATTTGCTGTTGTTATTAGTCCTTGTATAAATACTTATCTGCATGAATGGTGATTATAATAAACAATGTTTTATGCCTCGGCTTCTTGAGGCACAAGTCATAGGTTTGCATGATGCATCCATCCATGCATCGTGGAAGGATCGTTCTCCCATGAGTATAAATAAACACTTTCTCTAACCAGTACTTAGCCGCAAATGCAAGCCTCACTATAGTCTCAGTGCGGTTTGAGATTCCAATGCTGAACAAAACTTTTGCTTCTTTGGGCTTTCTTCACTACCCCGCAAGGTTTCAGCTCTATGGTCCCACAGAAAAGCTTAAAGCATCCCTGAAAGTGGCGTATATACAGAGCAAAAGAGAATCTCAGTTTGGGCTTCACCAACTGGGTATATGTGATTTTCCGGTTTAACCGGGATTGAATCTGGTTCGTACCGGAATAAAGTGCAAGAGGGATTGCGTCTCTTTGCATCCAAAGTACCCAAACAGACCCCACCTATGTTAACAATCATCACGCGCTTGTTATGATTCTTAATTAGATCTTAAGAAACTGGTAAAGATAACATAATATACGTCAAACATTAAAAACTATTTCCAAATGTCAAAAGATATCCTGCTCATAATACAACTGCATGAATATACGCAAATCCATAATTTTCCAAAACAAATATAACAATTCGATTAAAAATGAAACTTGAAAAATAATATAATTCGCCATTGTTGTTGTCTATGACTAGCTCGCACGTTTTTAGGCTAATCTCCCACGAACGATACATTGACCCGTTGACCTTAAAGCGCGTATCACACAGTCGCTCCCCCCTTATATTACATACCCTCGAACTACTCCATATCAACCCTTGAAAAAAAAACTCTCTCGTCACACATTCGTCTCGACTCTCATCGTTGTGTTGTGTATTTATACACACACACAACACGCACTTCTATTTTATAAAATATTTTCTAAAACCTCAGCGATGAATTTATCTACACGAATATCATCATCGAGGGATAAGAAGTCCAATCTTTATTACGTAACCCTAGTGGCGGTCCTCTGCGTCGGGAGCTACCTCCTCGGCGTCTGGCAAAACTCAACGGTGAATCCACGCGCCGCCTTTGATACATCAACCGATGCACCACCGTGCGAGAAATTCTCCAAAACCACCTCCGCGACGGATCTCGACTTCAACGCGCACCACAACCCTCACGATCCGCCTCCGTCGACGGTAACCGCCGTGAGTTTCCCGTCGTGCGACGCCGCGCTGAGCGAGCACACGCCGTGCGAAGACGCGAAGCGATCGCTGAAGTTCTCTCGGGAGAGGCTTGAGTACAGGCAGAGGCACTGTCCCGAGAGAGAGGAAGCGCTGAAGTGTCGTATACCGGCGCCGTACGGTTACAAGACGCCGTTCCGGTGGCCGGAGAGCCGCGACGTCGCGTGGTTCGCGAATGTGCCTCACACGGAGCTTACGGTTGAGAAGAAGAACCAGAATTGGGTCCGGTACGAGAATGATCGGTTTTGGTTTCCTGGTGGCGGTACGATGTTTCCACGTGGCGCTGATGCGTATATTGATGATATCGGACGGTTGATTGATCTCAGCGACGGTTCGATCCGTACCGCTATCGATACCGGTTGTGGGGTACGTGCAAATTCTTTCCCTCTGAATAAACTGAACCGTCCGGTTTGATTGATTATAGTTTTGACTTAATACGGTTACTGATAATTTATTTTATTCAAATACTTCAAAAGAAAATAAGATTTTTCCACAGAATTTATGGAATAGTCTGTTGGGATATTTCTATATAATTTGTTCAAGAATGCATCCAACTTAACTGATAAGATTGATTCATGCATATCCATATCTAAACCCATCTAATTTAAAATATATTCGATAGTATTTGAACAATAAGTAGATTTGGAGTTAGTGCATCATCATTTTGTAGATTTAATTATAAAAATAGAAACACAAACATCAAGCTATTTTATTTTTTGCGCGAAACTAAGTCACAATTATCCTGGTCACCTAACACGGATATGGGTCTATGCTTTAAGGCCCATTTGAATACCCGGAAAGAGGGTCTATCCGTGGGCTGCACTTCCCCTTGGAGATTAGTCTGGGCCTCTCCATGGGCTGGGATATCCCAGGTTAATCAAAAAAAAAAAAAACATCAAGCAATTTTTCAACGTTTTTGGTTTCTGATTGTGACCGTTGACCTACTCGTACCTTACAGTTAAACCTGTAAAGTTGAAAATAAAACCAGTAGTTATAATAAAATAAGAAGAGTCAAAATCATGAAATGTAAATCTCTCACGTTGACTTTCATGTTTTTGTCCTCGTTTTGATTTAACTTTGGTATTAATCGAAAATATATATTTTGGATATTTTTTTCAGGTGGCTAGCTTTGGTGCATATCTTTTATCAAGAAACATCACAACCATGTCGTTTGCTCCAAGGGACACACATGAAGCTCAGGTTCAGTTCGCACTTGAGCGTGGCGTGCCGGCTATGATCGGAATCATGGCCACAATCCGCCTACCGTATCCTTCTAGAGCCTTTGACTTAGCACATTGCTCTCGTTGCCTTATCCCTTGGGGGAAAAACGGTTCGACTCCAAACACTTAACAGTTGCGAAACTACTACTTTTGAGTCTTTTTAACACTACTCTTTTGTAGATGGGGTTTACTTGATGGAGGTGGATAGGGTTTTAAGACCAGGAGGGTACTGGATACTGTCTGGACCACCGATTAATTGGCAGAAAAGATGGAAAGGATGGGAGAGGACGATGGATGATTTAAATGAAGAGCAGACTCAGATCGAGCAGGTCGCTAGAAGCTTGTGTTGGAAGAAAGTTGTTCAAAGAGACGATCTAGCTATCTGGCAAAAGCCCTTTAACCACATTCACTGTAAGAAAATGAGACAGGTTTTGAAGAATCCGGAGTTTTGTCGCTATGATCAAGATCCCGACATGGCTTGGTAAGTGGTAATTAGTTTAATTTCTTTCTTTATTTAGTATGAGATAGAAAATGTTAAAATTTTGGCTATACATAACGAATGATTCAGGTATACGAAGATGGATTCTTGTTTGACGCCATTACCTGAAGTGGATGAGTCGGAGGATCTAAAGACGGTGGCTGGAGGGAAGCTGGAGAAGTGGCCGGCTAGGTTAAACGCGGTTCCTCCTAGGGTAAACAACGGCGATCTCAAGGAAATCACACCAGAAGCTTTCTTGGAGGACACGGAACTGTGGAAACAGAGAGTTTCTTACTACAAGAAATTAGATTATCAGTTGGGTGAAACCGGGAGATACAGGAATCTACTCGACATGAACGCTTACCTCGGTGGATTCGCGGCGGCTCTAGCTGATGAGCCGGTATGGGTCATGAACGTTGTCCCGGTCGAGGCGAAGCACAATACTCTAGGTGTCATTTACGAGCGTGGTCTAATCGGAACGTATCAAAACTGGTAAGATTAAACCGGACTGATACTCAACCGAACTTTCTTGTGGGAGTTTATAGTTTAATCCGTTTTTGTTCTTTTTTTGCTAGGTGTGAAGCGATGTCGACGTATCCAAGAACGTATGATTTTATACATGCTGACTCGGTTTTCACGTTGTACCAAGATAAGTGTGAACCGGAGGATATATTGTTGGAGATGGACCGGGTTCTTAGACCGGGTGGTGGTGTGATTATAAGAGACGACGTGGACGTTTTGATTAAGGTTAAGGAATTAAGCAAAGGGTTTCAATGGCAAGGTAGAATTGCTGACCACGAGAAGGGTCCTCATGAGAGAGTGAAGATTTACTATGCGGTGAAACAGTATTGGACTGTCCCAGCACCTGAGGAAGATAAAAACAATACTAAAGCTCTCTCATGATTTTAGTTTTCTCTTCTTCTTTTCAAGTTCTTATGATGTTATCTTTTTGTTTTTGATTTTTTTTAAGAAAACAATAAATTCTCAATGATTGTTGTCACATTCTTAACAAATGAAATAAACATAAACAAAAACAAAAGTTGACTAGATCGTCAGATCGAGTAGTGCTCCCTATCGTATATAAGCAACTAACCAAATTTCTTCTTCCCTCGCATTCTTCTTCTTGTTGACTGACAAGAAGCTATTCTTTGCCATGGCTTTGAGTCAATGATCCCTCATGTGAGCTTGAGCTTTCTATATTATCGTTACAACTTACAAGCTTACAACGTATCATTTGTAATTGCTTGTAAATTTATGTCTAAAATAATGATCCAGAGGACATCATCGTTAACGGGTTTTAAGTCTAGGTTACATTAATGTTATTTTGGCATGTAATAACTGGATGATATTGGTTCTTATCTTTACAAGTTTTGAGGTAACATGATGAAACAATTGGTTTCAAAGCGAGGTTTAAAGATGGCTGTCGGCTAACACAAGATGTTCCATGCAGTTTTTAATTTTGGTCAACAAGTTGCATGTAGTTAAGTGTGAACTTTTGATTTTTATTAGGTCAGTAGCTTTTGATACTCAACATGTGATAGCTACCTTTCGTTGTTATAGTTAGCTTATTTTTCCAGCTAAAAACTCTTTATTTAGATTTTAGAATACATGCATAATGTATGTTTCTTGGCGAAAAGAGAGAATACTTTCGGCCAAGTTTCTAAAAATCGGTCTAGGCGGCGCCTAGGCCCCCGCCTAGGTTGCAACTCGGTACTATCCGAAACGATTTTCTTAAAATCCAATTTATACCGATTTCTATGATTCAAATTGGTTTAAACTGTTCTAAATCGGTTAAAATTGGTTAAAATCGATCTAAAATTGTCTATATATGTTAAATAAAACAATAATATTATTACAAATCTACAAATTTGTCTACTTTCTTCTGTTTTGTATATTTAATTTTGATAATTCATCACAATAATTTTATAATTAAACTTAAAAACTAAAATATGTTATACAAATGTATAAAATATATAAAATAAATCAACAATTTACTAAGCCTAGGTCCCGAATAATCTGCCTAGTCTTTAGTCTTCTATAAAGCGTCTAGTTACCGCCTAGGGATTTTTAGAATATTGCTTTCGGCCGACCTTTTGTGTGTTGTGTAGATTGGTGACAATTTGAGTAAGTAAGAAAGCATATATTATATATGAGGCAGTTCAATTTGACAGCTTTTCTTGTCCATTATGATCCAATCATTCAATAATTGATCTTAGGTTATATCGCAATAAATCTATTGTACTAGATGAATATGGGCCATATAATTAATACCTCGCTTTACAACAGCCCATATCCACCTTTAACTTTCTCTTTTATGTTAAAACCTTTACTTTTCATATGTAAAATATGAACAATTTTATCTTCTGAACAAAATCTCTGCAAATATCATTAAAACTGTGCAAGGAAAAGTAAATGTCATTAAAATGAACAGTTTTCTTATTAACTACAAGCTGATTATTACAGTCTACACTCGATGCAGTGGTCCCTATAATAATAAACATACACAGTGTATAAAAGGTATGAGAGGACAAGACCGTAATCTAAGGTTCGAGTGGACTTTTATAAGCATGTGAAAGAGAAAAAAGGAAGAAAAGACGGTGGGAGAGTGAAGAGTCAACCAAACTATTCTTTGGCGGTTTATAAAACGTAAGGCTTCGAAGATTACACATCTCTTGTTTCTCCCGTCTGAACAAATCTGAAACCACTTTTCGTCTTCTTCTCCTTCTTGAACATGCACTTAAGCAACAAACTTTCAGGATATTATTTGAAAGAGCAAAACAATTAAAAAAAATTGTGGATATTATCTTTAAACACTTGTTTGGTTTAATAATGAATTTCAGCGGGTTTCTCCATCATGACGACGATAAAACCTCCGGCGGCGAAACCGTCGGTGGTGGAAACAATTTCTTTTCACCAGCCGCCGCTATGTCCGGTGGTCCAGTTCAATTCTCTTCTCCTCGTCTCTCTCTTGGCCTTGTATGTTATTATCAACTTATTTCCCTTCGATTATTTGTATTTTTAATGTTTTTTGTTTGGTCGTGTGAAACGTTTTTTCTTGACTCCGGCAGCCAACAAATGTAGAAAACAAAGGAGGAGAAGTGGGCAGAACCGGGGAGAGTTACGAGGTGAGTGTTACACGGAGAAGTCCAGAGAGTAGATCTGGAAGCGATAACGTCGAAGCACTCTCCGGCGAAGATGACTTAGACGCTTCTGATAGACCTTTAAAGAAGAAGAAACGTTACCACCGACATACTCCTCAGCAAATACAAGAACTCGAATCGTACTAATAACAATAATAATATTATCCATTAAACTCTTTTAATTACTAATAAACTAACTCTTATCAATTTCTTTAATCTAAATTTCAACCTTTGATTATTTTTTTTAGGGTTTTCAAGGAGTGTCCTCATCCCGATGAAAAGCAACGGCTAGATCTTAGCCGTCGGCTTAACTTGGATACTCGCCAAGTCAAGTTCTGGTTCCAAAACCGCCGTACACAAATGAAGGTTATCTTCATCTTCTTGAATACTTTTTATCGTAGTTCTTTAATTAAATGTTGTACTTTCATACTTTCTTGTTTTAGTAAGTATAAATGTTCTTTCCTTTTTTTTTTCCGGCAGACGCAAATTGAGCGACATGAAAACTCTTTATTGAGACAAGAGAACGATAAGCTCCGAGCTGAGAACATGTCGGTGCGGGAAGCCATGAGGAATCCGATGTGCGGTCACTGCGGTGCCTCCGCTGTTCTTGGAGAGATCTCTCTTGAAGAGCATCAGTTAAGAATTGAGAACTCACGTCTCAAAGATGAGCTGGACCGTTTATGTGCCTTAGCCGGAAAATTCATTAACCGGTCCGATGACGCCGGTTCACATCAATTACCAAACTCTACGCTCAAACTCGGTGTCGGTTCAAGAAATGTTGATGCTGGTGGTGGTTTTACACTACTCCATCCTGTATTCGAGATTCCATCATCTCATTTCTACTCCGGTTTAAATGCTTTGGTTAACCGTACCGGTACGGATATTGCTTCCGGAGGAGTCGATGAGAAGTCATTGTATCTGGAATTAGCTGTTTCCGCTATGGACGAGCTAGTGAAAATGGCGCAAACAAGTGAGCCACTTTGGATCCAAAGCTCGAAAGGCAAACGTGAGATGCTTAACCGTGAAGAATATGATAAAAGTTTCAGATCTTGCCTCGGTCCTAAACCGGACGGTTTTGTGTCGGAAGCTTCTAAAGAAGTGGGAATGGTTATCATTAATAGCTTAGCCCTCGTCGAAACCTTAATGGACTCGGTTAGTATAGTATGCTTTTACAACTAATTAATGATGTACTTACTAAAATGTTCTTACAATTATCGTTGGTTTTGTAGGAACGTTGGGCGGAGATGTTTCCTTGTATGATTGCAAAAAATTCGACTATAGAAATCATCTCTAGTGGTATGGGAGGGACAAGAAACGGTGCTATCCATCTGGTAACTACGTATATAAATTGCATACATACTCAATTTGATACATTCTATAGTTTTCTTTTATTAATATGGATCGGGTTATATCTTTGTGTAGATGCAAGCTGAGCTTCAGTTGCTATCACCGCTAGTGCCGGTTCGTCAAGTGACTTTCTTAAGGTTCTGTAAACAACACGCAGAAGGTGTTTGGGCAGTCGTGGATGTCTCTGTGGATAGGATAAGCGAACGAGGCGGTTCAGCCTCAGCTAGGTCTTCTCTGAGCTGTAGAAGGCTACCATCTGGTTGCCTTGTCCATGACATGCCCAATGGCTACGCTAAGGTACTTTTAGGTCTTTCCATTAATGTTTGATTTGTTCTCAACTTTTCACATAATGGTTAACTGGTTACTGACTACTCTACAAAACTCTTCTCCCTAAATTGTTTATATAGTGTTTTGAAGTTTAAAACTTTATACATTAATATTCATGTATTAATGCTGGAAAATTCACCTTTATTTTATTGATATAATCATCTATAAATCTATATAATCTAATGTTTTCTTGTTCATGTCATTTTCTTTGTAGATTTCTTAAACTTATTTTTCTATATATTAATTTTTCAAGTACAAAGAAAAGTAACATTTTTCATTATAATTTTTTGATAGTCACGGTCATAAAGTTTAGTCATCTCCTCATAGGTAACATGGATTGACCACACCGAGTATGACGAGACCAACATCCACCATTCGTACCGTCCATTAGTCAGCTCCGGTCTGGCCTTTGGCTCCAAACGGTGGGTATCCGCTCTGCAACGACAATGTGAAAGCCTCGCCATCCTCATGTCCTCAGCAATACCCAACCGCAACAAACCCACACGTAAGCTCCAAACCCTTCCTCTCCCAGTAGCGTTTTCAGTTTAGTGACTTGCATAGCCGGATCTTAAATTTAAGGGGTCATAAGCAATTTTAGGATATTGTTAAAAACTAATAAACAAATTAGAGACCATACGACGTATGTATAATAACTCTTCAAAATTTAGGGACATTAATTGTCGAATGGTTCAACTGGTTGTACTCAGAATTGGTCCTGTTGACTTGTTTTTTTAATGCAAAATGCAGCAGCCATAAGCTCTATAGGGAAGAAGAGTATGCTAAGGCTAGCACAAAGGATGACTGAGAATTTTTGTAGAGGCGTGTGTGCTTCTTCTTCTCATAAATGGAGTAAGCTTGACATTGGTAACATCGACGAAGACGTGAGGATCATGACCAGGAAGAACGTTGATGACTCCGGTGAACCACCGGGGATTCTTTTAAGCGCCGCCACCTCCGTGTGGGTCCCGGTTACACCGAGACGGCTCTTTGATTTTCTGAGAGATGAGCTTTTGAGATCGGAGTGGGATATTTTATCCAACGGTGGACCAATGCAGGAGATTGCTAACATATTCAAGGGCCAAGATCACTCCAACTCCGTCTCTCTCTTACGTTCCACTGTAAGTACATGCATGTGTCTGAAAAGGAACTGTGTGGTCATACGTATCTTGTCGTGATTGATTGAAAAAGGACAAATCTAGAGTTTGGATGCATGCAGTGTCAGAAAATAAAAGTCAAAACCAATAAGACATTTGGGACCTTTACTGCATTATTATCTGCGGACTTTACCTTTTTACCCCTCAATATTGCAGAAACTGATATTCCCATTTTTGCCCCTCGTTTTTTTTAAAATATGTTTTTGTTGGGTGCAGGCTATGAATGCGAGCCAGAGTAGTATGTTGATACTGCAAGAGACAAGCATAGATGCATCTGGGGCTGTAGTTGTGTACGCGCCGGTTGATATCCCTGCGATGCATGCTGTGATGAACGGTGGAGATTCTGCTTACGTGGCTCTACTTCCTTCTGGGTTTGCGATTCTACCGGATGATCAAGGGACGGAGGAAACCGGTTCGCTTCTAACCGTGGCGTTTCAGATTTTGGTCAACTCTCTTCCCACGGCCAAGCTCAACGTGGAATCGATCGAGACCGTTAGTAATCTGATATCATGCACCGTTCAGAAAATCAGAGCTGCTCTGAGATGCGATAAATAGCTGAAGTGAAGTTATTATATAACTGGGCCTTTTGGAGTCGAGAACGAACCGGAGCGTGTGGTGTGGTCCGTTTTGATGGTTCGGGCATTGACTCACTGATTAGTATTACTATTGTGTACATTTTGGTGATTAGGCTAATGAGTCTGAAGAAACATTAAATGAAACAACTCTCTTTCTGTTAAAACTATCTATTACATTTACTTATCAAAAAAAAAATCTATTACATTATCTTCTTCCTATATATTAAATAAGAAATCACTTACGTCGCTTTTGCTTAGATGTCAATCATAAAAAAAGTCTAAAAAATTGTTATAATTTGATTGGTTGAATAATATTTAATTTTTAATTATTTTAATTAGATCTAAAATAAAAAGTAAGTCTAAAACTAATTTATGTAATTTACCAAACAGTCTAAATGATATTACAAATAATAATTTATGGTAACTAACTGTCAAAATTACAGAAACTTTAATAATGTTTGATTAATTCTTTTTATATTTATATACTACATAATATAATTAGTAGAACACAATTTCTAGAAAGCGATATAATGATTTTATATTCTTATATAAAACATTATATTCATATATAAAGAATTATAATAAAAGTCATTTATAAAAAAAATAAAGCATTTATAAAATTATCTATCATGGCTTACAAAATTAGATTGTCTTCTTAATTTTTTTTGTTTTACTATCAAAAATGCGTTATATCCTTCCTAGCTCGTGTTGCTTTTGAATTTGGGACTGAGGTATTGATAGAGTTGCATTGATAATGGATAAGATTGTGAAAGTATGTGTGTGTGTTTCTTTTTCTCAATTCAGGAAGGGTTTGTATTGTTTCAGGAAAGCCTTCCAGAAAAGTTTGAAAATTTTTTTCCCCTTGTTTACGCAGGATAGAAACAAATGGGAGATTCATTACCTCTCACACTAACTCTGCCTGAGCTTAAGTACCCTATTGGTTCAGAGCCAAAGGAAAAAAAAGTGTCAATAAACCAACATTCAACCTCGATGTATATCTCCATTGTTGAGATTATTCTAACAGCAGATGAGATTGAGAGAGTACGAGGGTTTTTGGGACCTGTAATGAGGCTCAGTGGGAGGAGTGAAATGAAATTATCAGGAAAGAATGTCTACGGTATTCTCACAAGAAGCATCGTTACTGTCAAAAAGAATGAAGCTTGGTTCCATTTCGCTGGTCAGCCAATGAAGTT
>NC_027751.1:4075817-4077541 GCF_000695525.1 Brassica oleracea var. oleracea
CAAATCCTGTTTTTCTCTGCTTTGCAGGTGGGAACAGAGGCAACGAATGAGAGACATGTCTCTCCAACAGCTCCACAGAGTATTGAGACTCCATTTTTTACTCCAATTCAGACGCGACAGGTACATGCTCAAAAAAAAATCTTGGACTTTTACATTAATTTTTGGAAGCTTTTGTAGTTGTTCATGATCCCATTCCTGACATTTTTTTTGTTTTGCAGATGGTAACAGAGGGAACGTATGACTCTACAGACCCTTTGACTGAAATCATTTTAGCAACCAATAAAGAGCCTTCGACTGAAATAATTTCAGCAATCAATAAACAGGTAAGCAGAAAAACTCTTTCATAGCTTCAACTTAAACTTTAAATCGTAGAAACTCATTCATAACTACCTCTTTTATTTTATTACAGGAGGATACACATGCTGTGCATAACACACCTTCCTCTCCAGTCTCTTCACTAATTTCACGAGTTATTGAAGAAACACATCATCTTCAGACAAGTGCATCTTCACCACTTTCTACTCTCTTTGACAACAGGGCAGATGTTGAGATTGCAACTAGCGTTGACGCTACTTGTCGAATCTGGTATCCTGGAAATGTATTTGCTACAAATCTGTGTGATGGGGTAGAGAAGGTGGCAGTAACACTGTTTGCGGACCAAAAGAGAGTTACTGTAACAGCAGACAAAATCCGCCCTAAGCCACCCGCTGATGACAGAGAAAAGAAGTTTGAGATGATGGATAATGTTGAGGCATTTTACAGTAAAGGCTGGAGCAGTGGACAAGTCAGAATGATTCTGGGTGAGAACACATTTTCTGTTTATCTGAATAGCTCGATGGAAACACTTGAATTCAAAGCTTCAGATTTGAGAATTCATAGAGAATGGCTAGATGGAGTGTGGAAGATGGCAGATGAGGTAATTTATATATCTTAGATAAGTTGAACTACAGTTCTCTATGCATATTTAGGATTGCCATCCTGATTTTTGTTGTACTTGCACAGACTCCATTGCATGAGACGGCTTCCAGACAAGATGAAGCCAATCCAGATCAGACGCAGCAGGTACATGCTCAAAAACATCTTGGACTTTTCAATTAATTTTTAGAAACCCTTGTACGTGTTCATGTTCCCATTCCTGACTTCAGGATACTAAGGAGACTATGAATGAGACCATTTCACAAAACATTTCGGACACACAACGCTTTACTCGAGCTCGCGCAAAAACTTTAAGAGAGACAAAAATTTTAAGAGAGCAAAATATGGTATTACTCATTGATGTTATACATATTTAGGATTGCCTTCCTAATTTTTCTTGTTTTACTATCAAAAATGACTTATATCCTTGAATAAAAATCATCACAGAACGAAGAACCCAGAGTTCAAACTCACTTTGATGTCGGTGCTAATGTGGAGATTGCATCAAAAGATGAAGACAGATATGTGAAATGGTATCCAGGAATTGTGTTGAAGACAGATATTCGAAATGGGGTTGGGATGTTGAAGGCTGAGTACTCAACACAGTTTCGTGACAAAGAGAAAAAGACAAAGAAACTTCAGGAAAGTGTGTCCATTCACAGTATCCGTCCTCAACCACCACCTGGAGATACAAAAGGTTTTGAACTGATGGATAAGGTGGAGGCGTACCACAATGACGGCTGGTGCAGTGGAGAAGTTCATATAATTTTAAGTAATGACATATATTCTGTCCGTTTCAACAGTTCTAC
>NC_027751.1:4079416-4080724 GCF_000695525.1 Brassica oleracea var. oleracea
CCACTTTTCCTCAAGCTTACACCAATCAGGAACTTTGACCTTCACATCAGCAAGCATTCCATCCGCTTCCATGAGTTCTTCTTTGAGTTTTTCCAACTCAGCAGTGAAGTCAAATTTTCCTTTAACCTTAATAATCTCTTCAAGCAACTCGATTTGGGAACCAATAGAATTTGCTTTGCTGGCTGCCTGATGCCATTCAATTTCAGATAGCCTGTGTTTGTTGGACAAACGAAGAAGAGCCCTGTAACGTTCCATAGTTTCCGCCTTTCCTTTGTTGAAACCATCAGAAGCATCAGATCCGTAAACCTCCTTTATGGGACGCTTCATCATCTTCTTTGACCCTTCCATTGAAACTTGATGAATGAGAAAAGAATATACACAGAAGAAATGAAAGTCAGTAAAAGAGAGATCTGATATCTTCTCTTGTATATATAGAACGAAAAGTAACCCTTCGATTACTATAAAATGGTTTAGAAAGCAACCTTTCGATTATTGAACGGTTACTGAGATAAATGATGTCTGTTTTAGAAAGGAACCGTTAAAAAAAAAATCTGATTCCAAGGGGAATCGAACCCAGGTCGAGACAAATGTATAAGTTTCGAAAGATATGTAGTTTAGCCGCTAGGCCGAGGAGAATCATCTGGTAGATTTTTCCACATAAACATATTTAACCGTACAAATTGTGATTAACAAAATTTGGAGAAAACAAAATAAAAATATACACATCTCCCAGGATTCGAACCTGAAATGGCTGGGAGGAAAGGCGGAATAAGGTATACCACTAGACCAAGTGTGTTTCAATCGTTAGGTGAAGTAAGTAACAGAATATATTGTATTCAACTATAATTTTTTAAAAAAATCTGATTCCAAGGGGTATTGAAACTAGGTCGGGACAAGTGTTTCAGATTTGGAAAGATAGGTGGTGTAGCCGCTAGGCTGAGGTGAATCATCTGATATATGTGTCCACATAGATGAATTTAACCGCAAACGTTATATTATAAACTTTGGAAAGAAACTCTGAGTTTCAGGATGGGATTCCAGAATAGTTGAATATTACTGTGTTTCTTTCTAGTAAAGAAATTTGAACTAAAATTGAAATGAAATTAAATCAAAAGATAAGATTGTATAGTACAAAAAATAAGGAAATTTCAAATAATGCAGGGGATCTTGTCAATGTTGAAAACATTACAAGTGCAATGTCGTTTCTCCAAATCAACAACATACTTCATAGTTTCATCCTTCACCTCAAACTCGTTTTGATCAACTTGATACACATTCAGCACCATTGCAGCCCCAAACCTGGATACC
>NC_027751.1:4082594-4082739 GCF_000695525.1 Brassica oleracea var. oleracea
CTGCAAAATCAAGATGTTCTGGAAGGATTAGTACTTGGTTAGGAAGCCTATCCTGAACAGTCTAAGAAAGAAGATCACAAACAGAAAAAAAAAAAAAAAAGAAGGAAATTAGAGACGATGTACCTGTTTTTCACTCTGCACAGTA
>NC_027751.1:4082834-4083067 GCF_000695525.1 Brassica oleracea var. oleracea
CAAAGGTCAAGTTGTTTTGGAATGCTTAGTACTTGATTAGGAAGCCTATCCTGAACAGTCTAAAATATCATACTAACATAAACAACCCAAAAACAAAAATAGAAACGATGTACCTGTATTTCTCTCTGGACAAAAGAAACAGGCGAAGCAAATGTATCAGAAGCTTGATTGTTACAGCTAGCTGAATCAGCATTAACCTGCAAAAGTCAAGTCGTTCTGAAAGGCTTAATACG
>NC_027751.1:4083190-4083701 GCF_000695525.1 Brassica oleracea var. oleracea
GATGGGAGGGAAACCTGCAACAGTGCTTTTGATGTCAAGCGACATCCCATAACTCAAACCAATCACTTCCTCTTTAAAATCTTCAGAGACAATCTTCATCAAATCTTCAAATTGAAGATCTTCTTCTATGGAAATGAAAGATGCATTCCTGTTCAAATCGACATGAAACTCCCACTGGAATGCATCTTTTGACCTCCATTGTCCACAGACGCAAAGAACTTCCATAGTGCTACAAAACAAAATAAATCAAAAAATTCTCACATAGTCAGTGAAGTCCCAAAGACTGAAACGATTTCTTTGCAGCCAAAGTAAGCAAAATCTCCAATTCTAGCTGTTTTGATACAACGAAATAATCTGATTCCTTTGCAGCCAAAGTGAATCTTAGCAGCATTTCCTTTAATACCTTTACGGCGGATGGCGGCGGATTCCTTTGATTACCGCAGCAACGGATCTGAGTGACGGCGGAGATGATGACGCCGACTCGCCGAGGATGAACGACGCTGGAGAAGTG
>NC_027751.1:4083743-4095379 GCF_000695525.1 Brassica oleracea var. oleracea
TAGCAGCATTTCCTTTAATACCTTTACGGCGGATGGCGGCGGATTCCTTTGATTACCGCAGCAACGGATCTGAGTGACGCCGACTCACCGAGGATGAACGACGCCGACTCACCGAGGATGAACGACGCCGACGCTGGAGAAGTGGAGATGATGACGAAAGAAATGATCGACTCCGATCCGAGAAGCCCCAGCAACGGAGCTGAGTGACGGCGGAGATGATGACGCCGACTCGCCGAGGATGACCGACGCTGGAGAAGTGAAGATGATGACGGAAGAGATGATCGGTTCCGATCCGAGAAGCCGTCGCCTCTTGAGAGAGATGAAGATCTCCAATTTTCAGAAAAAAAAATGTAAATAGAAAATAAAAGAAGGGGTATTATGATAAATGAACCTTTTAATGAAACCTAGTTTTGTGATTTTGGGTCTTGAATGCTATTTTGGAGACAGAAACTTAGATTGGTGTCATTTTGGGCATTTTCTCATTATTTTATCTTAATTTAAAATATTTATATGAGTTTATAAAACATTTATAAAAATACAAATTTTCCTATATATTAAAATAGAAGTCACTTAAGTGAATTTTGCTTACATGTCGATCATTTGTGAAGTCTTAAGAATTTTTTTTATAATTTACTTGGTCGATAATTTTTAATTTTACTATTTTATTTTAGATTTAAAATAAAAAAATCTAGATCTAAATAATATCACTTGCCAAAAATTTAAATTATATTACAAATACTGATTTATGGTAACTAATTGTTGAAATTATATAAAGAATATTAACGCTTGATCAATTCTTTTTTATATTTATAAACTACATAATATAATACTAAACGAAGCTTTTTAATTTTTTAATTATTTTAATTATATCTAAAATAAAAGACAAGTCTAAAACTAATTACTATCACTTGCCAAATAACCTAAATAATATAATAATTAATGGTAGCTAATTTTCAAAAATATAGAAAGTGTAATAATGTTTGATCATTTATTATTATATTTATATACTACATAAAATAATGAATATAAAACAATTTTTAGAAATCAATATAATGATTTTATATTCATATAAATATATAGTCGTATCTATAAAATCTCTTATAATGTTCATATATGCTTTACAAATAATTAAGGTTTGAAGATTGGAAGAATTATATTTAACGGATTATGTGAGAACTTTGATTAAAAAATATTTTGCATTTAAGTCAAATAATATAGTGAATAAGGTAATGTTATGATTGAAAAGAATTCTAAGATGGATTTTTGGTTCGTTGATTGTATGTTTTATATTACTATTTAAAGAGAGAAATAAATATTTTACAAAAATATGTAAAAAATTAGGAAACCATTAGCAAAAATTTAATAAAAAGAACGAAATAATAATGAGAAAAATAAAAAGAGACCGAAAAAGATGCATAATATATGTTGGAACATTTAATGTGATAATTACATTTATAATTCCACAAGCATTTGTTATTACTAAATATTCAACAGTTATTTTTACATCAAATTTATAAAAATTTTACGATTGATTTTCAAACTAATTGAAGTTAAATTATATTTTTAATGTTTCTAATTATTATTCAAAATTTATGACATTATATACATAATATATATTTTCTTACAATATTTATATCCGCAAATTTGCGGGCAACCACCTAGTAAATATTAAATGTAAAAGATTTATATCCGCATGCGGTGGTCGTTTGTCTCTGGAGCCCTGGCGAGGACAGCGAGTGAGGCTCAGTTCGATTCGCCGGCTTTTAGGGTTCGTGAACCGTCCAGATCTCGTTTTCCATTTTGTAGATCTGTGCCAGTTCTCGATGATTTGGTGGCGCGTGGCTGTGTGGGTAGGCTCCTCTGCTCGGGATGCGAAGTTTCGGCAGAGTGGAGCGACGGCGTGAGTGTTTCTTCCGCTTGGTGTCTTGCCGGAGGAGCCTCAAGACGTCTTCTCTCAGGAGGTTTCAACCCGGATCTCTCCGGTTTGGCGTGTTCAGCGTTTTTTGAGCTCCGAAACCTTGGTGACGGCACGTGTGGGTCTGTTGCTCGGTGGTTTTGCGTAGGGTCGTCTATGTCTCCGGCAATCCCGTGTCGCAGCTGCTTCCTCTTTGATCTTCTCCGGTCACGGCATTCTGTCTCTTGCGGCTCTTCTCAACTCGTTCGCGACGATGCGAGTTCGAGTCTCGTTGGGATTTCTTGGGTCTCAGTGGCAGCATGAGTTAAACGCATCATCCCAGCACACTGGAGATTCATTTTATTGGTCTTTAGTGGATGTGTTCAACCCGAGTGTGTTTAGGTTTAGGCGTTGCTTTGAGGTGTTTGCTGCTACATTTCAATGAGTTAGGGTTCTCTTCGCTTTAGGATCTCGGATTATTTGTCTTAGGAACTCGCTGGGTTCGTGCTAAGGATTGATGTCGTCAGTCTCTGTTGGGTTCGTGCCGAGAGTATTTGTACTCAAAACGTCGTCGGGAGACTAGGGTTCGTGTTACTTGGCGTCGTCGGTTTTTCTAGCCATTTTGTGGTCGTAGATCATATTGTATAAGCACTAAAATTGATGTTTCAAATTTAGTCTTATTGTATTGTTCTTTAAGTTTTTTTTCACTTTTTTTTTTGACTTAAACAACTTGTAGAGAGACTTGAAGGCATGTAAACAAGCGGTTGGGAGACAAAAGTAATTGCGTTAAGTAACAACACACTTTTAGAAAGACTGAGAGGATGAGAGACAGATGGCTTGATCAGCTGCCTTGACCCATTTGTCCATGGTATAAATGTTCATCTTCATTGTACAAAAGCTTATTTTGACAAGCATAAATCATGATCTCAAAAGCTTTTTTTAATAAGAATAAATCATGATCTCAATTGCTATATAATGTAATTTCATAAAAAAGAAAGTTTAGAAAAATAATCTTGATATTAAAATAAGGAAATAATCTTCCTTTTTTAAATTTTCTAGTTATGTTTCTATGCAATTTTGTACCTATCATCATTTTTTATAATTTTATTTGTACATATTAAATATACCAAATTATTAAAAAATCAAAAAATATATTTACTCATCCAAATAGAAAAACCAAACTAATACAATAAATATAGTTGATACGATTTGATTGAATTAGATTAAAATTAATTATACTTTAATTTAACGGAATATATGTAACAGAATGTACCTACAAAATGAGTTACTAGACCAATCCAATTTTTTTATACAAAGTCAAACATTGAATAAAAATAATATATTTTTATTTATAGTAATATTTTTGTACATATAAATTATAGAACGATTGAACATATTATTAAATTATGAAATTTTCATATAATATTATGAATATACTAACCAACTATTAATTAAGTATTATGTATAACTTATATATATGCATAAGTTTTCAAAACAACGTATATTAAATTATACACAATCTTCCTAAAATATATTTACAAAACTAAGACAAGAATCAAGCTACATGAAAATAACAAAATTAATCGAAATTTTAATTTGTACAACAAAAATATTATAGTTGAATCAGAAAAATAAATATTATCTAATATATCCAAATAAACCAAACAGTCAAGATATTATATATCTAAAATTGTACAAATAATAACCAAACAATCAAAATATTATATATCCAAAATTATACGTCTAATTAAATAACATAATTTTATTTAAAATAAACCATGCATAATAATTACAATATAAATAATAGAATGATTAAAAATTAAATACAGAATATTCATAAATTATATTATAATGTATTTACTTTATTAATATTTAGACCCATGCTCATGCACGGAAAAATTAGCTAGTATTGTATTATTAGAACTATCTTTACTTGATCTATATAGTATTACTTTATGATGTGATGTCACAGACTCACAGATTATGATTAGTATCGTGTGTGCATTTTATTGATTTTAATAGTATGTAGTATAAAAATATAAGAAGGGTTATTTTCAATGGTGGTGACCGTGCAAGACCCCCTGGGAGTGACGTGATGAAAAAGAAACCTAACCGATAAATAAACGCGATAGGTACATTTGCTATAAATATATACTCGACTTTAATTAGGAATATATTATGAAACGCATGCAGCATTTAATGCTGTTTCTATTTAGTCATCGTACACTTTCTTAATGAGGTTGGCAAGTGATACGATGAAAGTACTGTATGAATTTACAACTACATTTGGCATATCTTAATGTGAAATATGTTACTTATTATAAACTTTAGGATTAAGACAATAATCTTTTCAGACAAGAGGTCAAGAATGTTTATTTTTCTGCTATTAAATATGGAACTCGCAACGTTGAAAATGAAACCCATTAATATGTTTACCAGTGCGAACATTCTTTGATCTATGGGATCTAAATGGGCCCTTAAATTCGTGTTTTAGTAACTTATTAGCAAGTTCACTGGCCACGTATCTCTCAATATTTCTTAATACTTCTTCATTATAGGCCCATCACTTGTATTAGCCCATTAACATTGGGCCCAATCAATGATTATTTAATATTTTTTGGACAGACGTTAATGGAACACGACATCTGTCGTTGTCACTGTCACATTCTCATCTGAAGAACCCTCCGACATAAACTAAAAACATTATCTCGGTAAGACCCATTCAAACTCAAACCCATACTTTCAACAACAATCACTCGTCAACATCCACCGTAAAAATGTATCCACCACCGATCCCTACCTCCTCCTCCTCTTCTCCGGCGACTGATGACGTTTCCTCGCCGCTACTCAACCGAAGCCGCCGCGTTTCGCAGCCGTTGCGCGGCGCGGCGTCGCGGCTACTACGCCGCGCGAGCAGCCGCCGTATGATGCTCGGCGAGTCGTCGGTTCGAGTCCGCGAGACGGCGGCCGAGCAGATTGAGGAGAGGCAGAGCGAGTGGGCGCACTCTAAACCTGTTATAGTCTTGGACGTGCTCTGGAATCTAGCGTTCGTGTTCGTCACCGTCGGAGTCGTGTGGTTTAGCTCGGGAGAAGATCCCGGTGTTCCTCTCAGGTTCTGGATCGTTGGGTATAATCTCCAGTGTTTGATTCATGTTGCCTGTGTGGTCGCTGAGTATCGCCGTCGACGGGGTTATGATCAATCGAACCGAGATTTGGATTCCGGTTTAATATCGGTTCAAGGATCTAGCGATGATTATGGTAGTGCTGAGATTGAATCTGGAACTAGGTAAGTAAAAGTTTCTTCCTTTTATCCTCCTCAAAAAGAACTCTTTTTTTTTTCTTCACTGATGATGATTTTCTACTGTAGTGTTGCTAAGCACATTGAATCAACGAATGCAATCTTCTCGTTCGTGTGGTGGATCATTGGGTTTTATTGGGTCACTGCTGATGCTGAGGAACTCGCTCAAAGCTCTCCTCAGCTCTACTGGTTTGTCTTGGGACACACACAAAACATGTTTAATCTACTTTGTTTGTCCCGTTATATAGTCCGGCCGTGAGATTTTGGAGGCTTTTAGTAAAAATTTCAATTTTCTTTTATTATTTTATTACAAAATTGAGGGCCTATGTTTATGTCTATGTAAATTTCGAATGTTTCATAGATGAATTGTGGTTTTGTATCTGTGGAATGCAGGCTCTGTGTGGCGTTTCTTGCATTTGACGTTATCTTCGTAGTCCTATGCGTTGCTGTTGCTTGTCTGGTTGGTATTGCTGTGTGTTGCTGTTTGCCTTGCATCATTGCGGTTCTGTACGCATTGGCAGATCGGGTAAGAAGTCACTGAAGACCGGGTTTTATTTGTATATGGTAAAGGTGCTTTCTCTGATGTTGTTTGATGTTTCAGGAAGGTGCATCTGATGAGGAGATTGAAAGGCTTCCCAAGTTCAAGTTTCTAACGCTGAAGAACTCGGAGAAAGTGAATGGGGAGGTTAGGGAAACTCATGGAGGGATAATGACTCAGCTTGGTGTTGATTCTCCAAGTGAACGTGTGTTATCAAGTGACGAAGCTGTAAGTTAACTTATTAGTCACAATCCTAAAAATATAATCATTTTTTTCCCTAGGCGTTAACAAATGATACGTTGCTTTGTTTCAGGAATGTTGCATTTGTCTGTGTGACTATGAAGATGGAACAGAGCTGAGAGAGCTTTCGTGTAGACATCATTTCCATGAAGCTTGCATAGATAAATGGCTACGCATCAACGCCACTTGCCCTCTCTGCAAATTCAACATTCTCAAAACCGGTGAACAGAGTTGCAATGATGCAGTATGATCAAAGTTTCTCCACTCACCTTCATTAGATCGATGGTGATCAGTCGTTTCAACTCATGTCTATTGTTAAAGTTTAAGAGCTTTAACACCTGAGAAAAAGGATGCGGCTTGCTCTCTCTCTTCTACTACTACTACTTTGTTGTGTAAATAGTTATATTACATAACTGTTGTTTTACATGTTGAAATTATTGTTATATAGATTTTGAGGTTTTGCCGTGTGTGTTTGGAACAAACTAAGAGAGAAGTGGTCTTAATATGCACATGTGATATGTAAACGCCCACAAACTTCGACCAAACTGGTTGATCGAATAAACGTTTTTAATGCGTTACCAAAAAAATTTGTTCAAAAAAAAAAAAAAGCGTTACCAAAAAATAATATTAGGTGTTTTGTCATACAACCAAAAAGTATATTCGAGAAAGCACTAAACCGAGGCGATAATGATTTGATTCTTAGTGCAGATTGAACGCCTAACACTTAATTAGATGTTTGAATTGTTAATTAGACGGCTTAAAACTTACAAATTTATAACAACATATAATATAGACTCTATTAAATATTATATTTTTAAACTAGTATATTACTTATTATCATAAAATTTATACTATAATATATTAGTTAACGTAATTTATTAATAAATAATTATTATCATGAACTTATTTTAAGCGTTTAAAAAGTAATTACTATAGTTTTGAAAGATTTACTGCATTAGATGCAGTTTAAACGGCCGCTTATTATGTATTTAGAACATTAATAAAATAATATGATTAGTACGTTGATAATTTATCAGATTGCTAATTACGACAAAAGCTTAAGAATGATAGTTTCCAGTCCATTATAACATATATGATATATGTATCCTTAATTTTGAAAAGAAAACTCGAGAGAAAAGAGACCAAATCTTATGCAAAAAAGAAGAGAGAGAGCTGAGATGCGCACCAATCTCGCCTGTACATCAGATCCATCATTATGCGCTTGTATCCTCACAGCTGCTCTTCCCCAGGACCGAACCCGGCGCATACATGATCAGCTAGAGGGTTCTCTAACCACTAGACTACTGATTGTTCTTGTTAACTGCTTACCAAAACAATGAGTGTCAAAAATATTGTAGCAACAGGGAAAATCTAGTGTAACGTCTCATTGTTTATAAGAATCTCAAACAAAACAGATTTCGAAAATTCTTGAAAAAGTTTCCCTGTTGATTCAAATTTGCAAGATATGTCATAAGAAACAAGATTACTGTTCGATAAAACTCAGCTCATAAGAGCATGATTAACCCGGGGTTCTTAGGATGAGGTTTTTAGCGGAAGTTAAGAACCCCATCTTAAGAAACCCAGGTTAATCATGGTCTAAGACTTCAGATGTAAAATAGACCTTATTATTATTTCATATTTTCATAATTATACTTAAAATTTATAAGAGTTCATGATTAATCAGACGTGTTTTTCACCTGAATCCCAATTTTGGAATAAATATGGCAAAACTATGAAGGAAAATTTGTTCAGACAAACGTGTGAAAAACAAAAACCAAAAGAAAAATATTAAGACGACTGTTGATACGTACACCAAGCAGGAACTCCTGTTACTTCACGACCGCCATAACCAGCCCCCACAGCCATTGATGAAGATGTCTTTGGTCTCCACATTTGACCATTCACCGCAGCCTGAGAACTACACGCTGCATAATCCCTCGTAGCCACCACCAAAGGAGATGGCGTAGAATATTTAATATCGTTACCGTCGGGTTTCACCATTATCGACACGTTAAGGATGCCACTTTTGTCACCATACTCGTCTCTCAACCTGTAACTCAAAAAGTTCAAATGCCCTTGAGGAGCAAATCCTCCTATGAAATCTGTCACTGGAATCTTTGCGTACCCAACGTTCTTCTCTGCACCACCACTTGTACGAGATAATACCTCAATGGAGATAAACCTTACACTACCGTTTATGGGAATCTCCATCTCGATTTTATCTTTCCAGGTAGGGCAACTCCCACCTGATTCATCCAGTTTACAAACCCGAGTCTTCTGATCTATTTTGACAACGCAGAATGTCTTTCTCTTCACCGGTTTACGGTCTACCTTGAGTCCTTCCGCTGAGATTAACTCAATCTCCAATGAACGTTGCATTGTTGAATACGACATGACGTTTTGATGTTTTGTATATAAGCCCAATCCTGCGCAGAGGAGATTCCTTATTGTTTTATTTCGTGTAGTATAGGAGAATATGAATGTTGAGTTTAAATAGTGTAACAAATTGGCTGATGAAGGTACGCAGTTCTTTCTTAGTGGTTTCCACTCGCTTGCTTATGAACTATTTTTATTATTTTTCTGGGAATTTTTCAAATTGTTTTACTTTCTAGATTCGACCGTTGGAACATGAGGAGAGGGCAACTTTAAATTACTTTTAAATAGGCATATATTCTTATTCTGAAATATATTTTCCCAAAAGATTCTAAATAATATTTTATACGTAAAATAGTTAATAATCCATGCTATGTATATTGAGTTAACTTAGTCAGTGGGATGCAAAGTTAAGTACAATATATACGTTTTGATTCGTTAGTTATGTTTTAAAATAGAGATAATTATTAATGACGTTGTTGATCAGATGATTGGGGCATGCTTGGCCGGTGGTCTTATTAATGACGTTGTTGATCAGATGATTGCATAGGTACTTTTTTATTTTCCAAGTCTGAATGGAACTATTAATGGTATTTTTCAAGTATTCCGTATGATGTACGTTGTTTTCAAATAAATAGGCGTGTCTACACTTTATAGACAAATCTACGCTTCAATTCTAATTACTTTTTTTTTAAAGGGTTTAGCCTAATTATTATTTTTTGCTTAAAGTCTAATCTAATTTTGCTTTTTGATTTGCGTGTTTTATGTTTTACGTTTCTTTGGCTTTTTGGATATTTTCGTGAATGTTTTGTATAATGTATTTAGTTTTGTTGACAAGTGCAATCTAGAAAAATGGTTCCGAGTGTATTTAACAGGAATTACAAGCTTAGAAACTTACTTCGATGAAAATAATGAAAGTAATTGCCGTAGTTAGAGCATGATTACCGCTAGAGGGGACGTGGGTTCTTAGGTTTTTTTTTTGTCTAATTTAAAAAAAAAAATAAAAACTAATAAATCGTGGACCGTTACATGTCAGTGGGATCCGTGAACAGTACAAAAACTCTATGAAACTTGACCGTTGCAGAAGAGGAAGAAGACTTGAGTTTTAAGAAAAATGTGGGGCCCCCATTAAGAGCCCATCTGTTGGATAAAGGTGCTCTTATTTCCTTGCTACCATAAAAAAAAGATTGGGTGAATGTATTCTTTGAGAAAGTCGTTGGGCAATTGTTGGAGTCGTTGATACGGCACGTGCCGTGCACTGGGGATTAACAATTGACTTTTTATAAACGAAACTATTACGAGGTTCCGAACGAAATTACAGGTATTTCTTGTTTATTATGTCTTGACGAGGGGGACATACGATTTTGGTTGGATGCACCCATTGTAAATACAATCTCCGGTTCTTTATTTTGGTTTTGAGCTATTATAAATGTGCCTGGTAGTATAATGAATTCAAACACTTAAAAGCGGGTGTAAACCCTCTCGTAACACGAAGAGCTGTAATGGCTATTGGATCTGGAGGAAGAACAACTTACCGTCCGAGAACACTCTAGAGCCGCTTTCACACGTCTGCAATCTGCATGCGTATGTATAAATGATGGTTATTTTTACAACTAAGTATAAATTACAAAGTTACAAAAAAAGGTATAAATTACTATTATAATCATAGTAACGTGATTCATCCATATTCAACTAGCCGATGTCGGTAATAGCTGGGGGAGGTGTAGAAACAAGTTTTTGACATGTACTGGCCAACAGACATATACACAATTTACTGCATGCACGTTTGGAAAAAGCTGCATGTATGCATAAGTCTTTGGTAAAGACGCACGTATTCACAGTGACGTATTTAACATAACTGTGGAAGAACATCGATATCATATATACGCCCCTCCCCTGCTTTAAAAGTGTAAAACTACCACGACGCGATCAACCATTTTTAATGTATTTTGCGAGATGGTCATATATGTATATATTATAATATGACCTAATATGACCTTCGGCCTTGGCTTGAAGTGATAAATAATCATTGCAGATTGCTTCTGGAAATTTATAAGGGTTTTGCCTCGCTATTTCATGGCACATGGATTAGGCACACAAAACAATTACATCATGCATTGTAGTGAGTTAGTGCCTGCCGCGTTGCGCGTAGCGTGTACTAGTTTCTTCTACATTTTTGTCGTGTTGACTTGGTAACATAGTCATTTCTAAACCATTTTTTGTCGATTGCAGGGAAATGACGAATTATACATCTACACGTTAGGGCTAGTTTACAAATGCAAGAGTTGTTTCTCCAAATGCCAATTCAAATGGTGAAAAAGGAATGAGCATTAAAAAATAGATTTACAAGTCAGGGCTATTTTAATGTTCAAAAAAAAGTTAGGGCTATTTTACAAATGCAAGCGTTGTTTCTCCAAATTGCAATTTAAATGTTCAAAAATGAACGAGTACTAATTTTTAACGATAAACTATGTAAGATCGATTATCGCATTACATACAGACAAGAAATCGATACATTTCGCAAGATCATGTGTTGAGTTCTAATATATAATTCAAATCAGAACTCCATATAAACATTAACTTTAATATACTGTATTTTTTTTTTTGGATATTTTTTGGTTGCTAATTAAGACATAATACATATATAGATGTTGTCGTGTCAGGCCGACCGACGAGGCCGACAAAACACTATCACCACAAATCAAGATTTTACTACATAGTGAAGATAAATTAGAAAAGTGAAAAACGATGCAATTAGGAAAATGTTCTACTTGTTATAAAAGGAACTGAAATTTTATTGTATCGCGGGAATTTAAATAAATTTTATACCCGTAGATAGGAGATAACACTGATAACAATAGAGAATTTGTTATTAAAAAGGAGAGGAGATGATGTATCTTTCGTCGAACACAAACGTTCGTTTATATAGACGTGAAAAAAGTAGGATTCACTGTGCAAATAATGCAGCGGGCCCCACACCTTTATATATATTCAACGAAGACGGCTCATCTTATCTTTTGTCTTTCGTAACACTCCCCCTTGGGGACCGGTGTCACTATCCATTCTCGCTTAACGTCTTTGTTGCCTCGTTAAAAACCTTTCCAGGAAAACCCAATGGGAAAAACCATAGTAAGGTAAAAAGAGTACAACTACGTAAGCTCCCCCTCGAATGAACAGTCATAGATCCTTCTGATGGCGCATCCCAATGTTATGGATGTGTTTTCTGAATACCGAGGTAGGGAGTGATTTTGTGAAGAGGTCGGCTGCATTGTCGCATGATCGAACATATCTTA
>NC_027751.1:4098538-4113588 GCF_000695525.1 Brassica oleracea var. oleracea
AAATGGAGTGAAAATGAGTTGTATTTATAGATGAAAATTACTGTTCATGACCGTTGGAGAAAGGGGAAATTTTTGAAAAAAAATTCTTTGTGACCGTTGGGGTTAAATCGAGTGCACTAAAAATCAGTCTGAAAATATCGTATTAAACGGTCAATCAAATCTATAAAATTTCATAAAAGTAAAAAAATTATGACAATAAAATATTTATGTTATGACAACAAATCATGCGACGGCTCAGCCGATCAATGCAGAGTAATAAATAAATTATACGGCGGCTCGGCCGACCAATTAATAATAAACAGAATATAAGGCGGCTCGGCCGACCAATAAATAAATTAAATTACTAGTAAATAATATAGGCGGTATTCCGGTCATTATAACATGGTATAAATGATACAAATAAATTTTACCGAATCGCAGAGTGATCGTGCTGATAACGTGTTATAAAAGGAACTGGAATTTTATTGTATCGCGGGAATTTAAATAAATTTTATACCCGTAGATAGGAGATAACACTGATAACAATAGAGAATTTGTTATTAAAAAGGAGAGGAGATGGTGTATCTTTCGTCGAACACAAACGTTCGTTTATATAGACGTGAAAAAAGTAGGATTCACTGTGCAAATAATGCAGCGGGCCCACACCTTTATATATATTCAACGAAGACGGCTCATCTTATCTTTTGTCTTTCGTAACACTACTATGTTTTTGCTAAAAACTGAAGACAGTATTTTTAGTAATTAAGGCATTATCTACTGCCAATTCATTGTCGGGTTAAATTTTTCCTTAAACTTTTAACTGATTTAGATAATAAATTATAAATCAAGGATTTTTGCTATGTAGTAAAAATGTATTTAACTATTGATATAATCAGTTGTTTTACTTTGTGCTCAAACAGAAAAATCAGTAATCAATACGTTTATATAGAAAACATCAGACGATCATGCTTAAACATTCCATCAGCGGTATTGATCAGTACTGGATTTTCTTCTTCTTTTTTTTTTTGTTCGTGGAATTTAGTTGCTTCACCACTTACTCGTATCTAACGTGGAAAGGATAATGTGATTTGATTTATATTTATTTCTGGAAAATTATGCATGTACGATTCTTATACTTGTGGTAGTACTAGCAGGCATAAGTTGTACTCATTAACAGAGTTTCCTTTTGTGTTGAATCTCACTACAAGAGAATTGACTAGCAAATAACAAGTCCTTGTATCATTTTCTACCAATATATAATTTTATTTTCAAGTTTTATATACTAAATTCTAATTTGAAAAATCCCTGAAATTGTTAAAGTCGGTAATGGGGTAATGCAATAAATAAATAAAAATCAGCCACATATTTTTCTTCCACATTAACGACTCAAAGGCCACCCCGTTTACGAAATTTCGGTTTAATATTGTCTTTTTTTTTAAACACTAGAGGATATTTATATTAACAAAAGTAATATTACAAAGCCAGCGGTTAAGAAAACCCCGGAAACAGAACCGGCAGACTAAACAATAGTCTCCAGAGACAGATGTCCACACATGGGAAACAAGAGGAGAAACATAGACAACTGAAACGCTTAGAAACATACACAAACTAGAACAAATAATGATTGATCAAAAGAAACCCAAATGGTTAAGAACAACTTGCATGTCGGTGATAACAGAGAGAATTTGCGAGAGAAGACGATGGAGCCAATCTCGGCGACAAACCATCGAAGAACCCACCTATAGTGAATAGCGCAAACATATAAAACCATAACTCCAAAACCGGTGAGACAGAACTTCGAGTTCCTAAGCCTTTGACCGGTAGAGGCGACGTCGGAGAGGTAACGACTTGAACCGCCAAGTTGGAGCTTAACAAATGATTAGATCTCGATCAGATCTGAGGGGTAATGACAAGGAGCGGTTCGAAAACGACCATGGATTCAACTACACCCGAAAAGCCGAGAAAGGCTGAAGATCGAACCAGAGACGAGGCAAAGAGATCTCAACACCAACATGCAAGATCAGACATCTAATTAGGGTTTTGACAAAAACAAAACTCAACCATATCCGACTAGTTTATGCATGCACCGAGAAGCGATTAAAACACAGGAAGATCAAACCCCGCCTTCATCACTCAGGTATGACAGAACCTAGATCCAAATCTAGAAATTCTTTCCGATGAGTGAAAGGGAAGACATGAGGAACAAACTACCCAAAGAAATAAAAAGCAAATGATTTAAACCCGACCCTGGCTCTATGGAAGCGGCCAGAGTCGGAGGAGGAGAACTCCTGTTTAATATTGTCAAATTGGTTATTTGTTCAGAAAAAATCCACTTTAATATGCCTAATTTCTGAAATGGTTCTTACTTATATATCACCTCGTGATAAAACATGCTTATAAGTTCTTTGAGATACTGAGTAGCCACTTTCCATTTTCAATTTTATGTAGTGAGCTAGTTTTACTTCACAAAATGCTAATGTTGTAGTCCTAATCGTTTTGACCATTATATAAATTTGAACGTTTGTGTACATCTCAATGCCTTTTATGAGCTCAGCCCTATTCATAATAGCGGTTTTTGTATCCTATTTTATGAAATTAATTTTTGTTATGGTACAATTTTCTTAAGTTGCTTCCTATATTTTTTGAATTTCATGGCAGAAGATTATACTCATCTGAAGTATAAATTGTTCCCTATAATTTTTGGAGGATGTCCTATCTTGATTCAATGATATTAAAAAAATAATATTTTATCACTGAATTGTAAATACATGATTTGTATCTTCTTACTTATATGGATTATCTCAATAATATGATTACAACTATATATGTTATTTTTTGTAACGATGCAATTTGTCTATATGATATAGATTATCATCATTTTAACGTAACTCGACTGATGTAAAGAAAAATAACATAGGATGCACATTATAATAACTAGCTACAATTGATGTTATAGATTTCATAATTTATCGGTTGTTTTTGTAATGCATTATTTTAAATACTATCGGTTATTTGTAATGCATTGAACTAAATTATTTTTGTTTTTGTAGGGATTCTTGTAAACTATAAATTATTTTTAATGCGAGAATTATTTTTGATAATGTTATTGCCTTATTGGCCTGGATCGAGTAGAGCTATACCGACAAAAAAAACTCTCCGTTTTAACAGTGTTCTATACTTGTCTGTTGGATATTGCGTATGCGACATGTCGTTTACGTGACGTCAACAAATATGATGTTCGCCTAGCAAATGCAATTCAGAGCGAGAGATTTGAATGTTAAAATCGAAGTTAATTTTGTGCTTTTTCACTTTTGGTCGTTATACCTTCATCTATGTATATTGATTTAATTGACTTTTAACAAAAAAAGTCTGGGTAGTTTATATAGTCAACTTAGCATTCCACGATACAGAAATATGATATTTATGATCTTAGACTTTATGTATAGGTAATTGTAAATTTGCAATTGTTGGTGGTCCATATAAGTAAGTTTTAGTACAAATCTTTGTAATATCCAGTCGAATTTTCAACCAAATTTAAATACAATAATAAATTTCCAATCTCCACCGGTGTTTGATATGAAATCTTTGTAAAGACTTCTACTCTCTCTCTCTTTTTTTTGCTAAATAAAGACTTCTACTTTTTAAAACAGATATTGTTGCGATTTTCCTACTAACCTTGTATTTTCAGCATACTTTATCATGATTCATGACTTAATTATTCAGTCAACCCTACATACTTTCGTGTGGAAGCCATCTTTTTCCCAACTTTTTTTTCACTTTAAAATACTTATATTAACCTTAAAATTCATAACTGCAAAAATACAAAGCTAAAAACCAGAAACAAAATTGATACACAAAACAAAAACCCTAAAAACTAAAGTTACCATATCCTATGTGCGTTTTTATAATTTTTTTTGTAGTACTTCCAGAATTCGTATTTAAAAACTTGGTAAATAAATAAGAGTGAATTGGCTTAAAATTTAGAAAGAATGATTAAATTAGCAAATTACCTATGATAGAACAAGTTTTGTGTATACACGATGCAATTTCAAATAAATGCCTCTGTATGGGCACGTTATCTCTCCCCAGGAAGAAAATGGTAGAGTTATGTAATGGGCTCTGTCGATACGTAATGGGTCTCTATACCAATTGGGCCCAACATTAAAAAATAACAAAACGCAGCGTATTGAAAATCATTATCTTCCTCCAATCACTGCTCTCTCTTCTTCTCTTCTTCTGCGAGGCGCCATGGCATCTTCTTCTGCTCACCTCTCGTTTCTAGCCGGACGTACCTCGCCGCCTTTCTCCTCCGAACGGCTCCGATTATCTCCGTACAGAGGAGGATTCCGTCCACCGAATCCCAAATTCCGCTGCTCAGCCAGCCAGAGCGGCTTCTTCACGCGGCTCGGTCGTTTGATCAAGGAGAAGGCCAAAAGCGACGTGGAGAAGGTCTTCTCCGGATTCTCCAAGACTAGGGAGAATCTAGCAGTCATCGACGAGCTCCTCCTCTTCTGGAACCTCGCCGAAACAGACCGAGTGCTCGATGAGCTTGAAGAGGTTTCTCTTGAACCACCACCATCTCTGATCTCCCTCTCGCTTTACTGAAAATCCTCTCGCTTTACTGAAAATCGAATTTTCAATTTGCAGGCGTTGTTGGTTTCTGATTTTGGACCGAAGATTACGGTTAGGATCGTTGAGAGGCTAAGGGATGATATAATGTCAGGGAAGCTCAAATCAGGAAGCGAAATCAAGGTTTTAATCTTAAAACTATAGGTTATATGATTGTGACACGTGTTATACATGTTAATGAGCTATTTTGATCACAAAAAAATAATGTGAAAATGATGTAGGATGCGTTGAAGGGAAGTGTGTTGGAGATGCTTTCTAAGAAAAACAGCAAGACAGAGCTTCAACATGGATTCAGGTTCTCTTTACAGTTTCATCTCCTCCGATTAAAGTGGAAGATTCTGGTTTAGTTTTGATTTATTATAGAGAAATTCGATATCTAGTTTTAAGTTTTTGTCACAAAAATAGCCGTCAATTAAGAAAATGACCAAAATAAATTTTATTAAAGTGTAAAAATATATGGTTTAGAGTTAAGGGGTCAGCTGCGATTTTGTGGATATGATTCCAAATTAAAAAAAAAAAATATATTAATAATTTCAAAATAAAATTGGGTTATTTCAGTCATTTTCTTTTTTTTTGAGAATTATTTTTGCAACAAAAACTAAAAAAAAAACTATTTGAGAGAATTGCTATTTATATATGGTATGGTGTTATTAGGAAACCAGCTGTTGTAATGATCGTTGGAGTGAATGGAGGTGGAAAGACTACGTCTCTTGGTAAAGGCAATATAGACATTAGTCAGTGTAGAGTGCGCTTAGCTTTTGTATATGTGTAAGAGTAGATTTTTTTTTTTGTTTTTTTTTTGCAGGAAAGTTGGCTCATAGATTGAAGAATGAAGGGACTAAGGTACAGCTTCCGATGTTGAAGTAGACTCTTTTTGATAATGAGTATTAGTTATGTTTATCGGCGATGAATTGTCATAGGTATTGATGGCAGCAGGTGATACGTTTAGAGCAGCTGCGAGTGACCAGTTGGAGATATGGGCAGAGAGGACAGGGTGTGAGATTGTTGTGGCTGAAGGAGAGAAAGCTAAAGCAGCAACAGGTGAAAACGAAAAATGCACAACTGTTTGTGTTAAGGGCACAAATGAACGTTTGCTTACTGGTATGAAACGTTTTTCTTTCTGAGTAGTTCTCTCAAAGGCTGTGAAAAGAGGGAAGGAGGAAGGTTACGATGTTGTACTGTGTGATACATCTGGACGTGAGTGTACAAGAGCTTGATAGTTTGTCTTTTAGAACATACGGACACATTGTTTTACTGATCTGAGGTGTATTCTGTTTAAGGTCTCCATACTAATTACAGCTTGATGGAGGAGTTGATTGCGTGCAAAAAGGCAGTAGGCAAGGTTGTCTCTGGTGCACCTAATGTGAGTGAGCTTATCTACTTATCTCAGTGTGTTGCCTTGCTTATATCGCACATTGTCTCCGTTAATTGAATTATTTCCATTGGCATTGTCAGGAGATCCTACTTGTACTTGATGGAAATACCGGTCTGAACATGCTTCCACAAGCTAGGGAATTCAACGAGGTACACCATCTAAACCTAGTGCTTCTCGCTCACCAAGCTATAAACTCTTGAGGAATCTTGCTCACTCTTTTTTTTGTCAGGTTGTTGGTATTACCGGTTTGATATTGACGAAACTTGATGGGTCTGCTAGAGGAGGCTGTGTGGTAAACAAAATTTCAATATCCAGTCTTAATTTTCATCGGCTCATCGTAACCCGTTCTCTTCATCTGTTGCAGGTCAGTGTGGTTGAGGAACTGGGCATTCCTGTAAAGTTTATAGGTGTAGGAGAAGCTGTAGAAGATCTCCAACCATTTGATCCTGAGGCCTTTGTTAACGCTATATTCTCCTGAGTCACAACAAAACCTATTTTTTTTTTCCAACTAGTATCATCTTCTAAGCAGGCAAGAGAGAGAGAGACAAATGTACTTCGCCTGAGATGAAAATAGAGCCATTCCTTCAAGTTTCCTGGAGATGTTTAAAGGTCTACAAGGGACCATGCAAGTTTTGTGATTATTTTAACGATGTGACAGAATAATTCTCTATAGCACACACAAGAGAGATCACTTTTGCACATGAAAGTAACGAGAAGTTACTTGTAACCGGACGAGTTAATCTGGTGGTAAACGGTTTGCGGCTGCAAGTACGGCCCCCGGGTTCGACTTGCACTGGTCACCAGGGAATTTACATGCGGACTTGATCTGGTGCCCGAGACCGAAGACCCACCCTCGGGTGAACGTCCGCGCCGCTAAAGGCTCGGTCTTTAGTCTGGACCACCACGGTGGAGCCAGGACACTTGGTAAAAATAAAAAAAAAAGTTACTTGTATCACAATACTTCTCTGCATCTTATTAATGTTGTATTTCTTAATACAAAGCTTAGTGATTAATAAATGTTGAATAAAGTCATTATAGTAAAGTTGATTTTAATGCGTCACTATTAGTTTTATGGACCAATCACACATCTCTAGGACAAAAAGGTGAGGAGGACCATGTATTAAGCGACACTCTTTCGTTAGAGATTAGATCGGTCCAAATTTTATATAATCACATCATCTTCATGCGCCATTATCATCTTCCAATTGGAAAACTTCTTCCACCACATTCAATGGCGGCCAAGAAGCCAGGAGTGATCGCTTTGTTCGACGTGGACGGTACTCTCACAGCTCCAAGGAAGGAAGCTACTCCAGAACTGCTCCATTTCATCAAAGAATTGCGCAAGGTATATGTCTCATTTATTGCTTCTCTGAGCTGTGTTTTATGCCTGGTTAGTGTTCGATGAAATGCCTGTTGAGAGTTTTCAGGTTGTCACTGTTGGAGTCGTCGGTGGATCTGATCTAACCAAGATATCTGAGCAGCTTGGCAAAACAGGTAACAGAGATGTTGATCAGATCGAGAATTAAAATTCTTAGAAATTCGATTTTGTATCTAAAAGAAATGATCTTTTTCCTACATTGATGACAATGGTCTCTCTCTCTTTTGTTATGTTCTGTGTTCTCTGCTATATGGATCATTTATGTCTGTATATTGGGATAGCTGCTTATCATTAGTGTGTTTTTGATTTCTCCAAGTCTCTCTCTTTATTTGATTATCTTAATAGGGGAATCTAAGATCTGTGCTCTACCTTCTTGCCTTGTGAGTCTCCAATCTATTTTGTAATTTTTTTTGCAGTTACTACTGACTATGATTATTGTTTCTCTGAGAATGGTCTTGTTGCTCACAAAGATGGGAAAACCATTGGAATCCAGGTGCATATGAAACAATGGCTTTTACTTGTCCACATTGTTGCTTGATTGTTTCTTTTGTTCCTTAATAGTTTGTATCTGTTTTTTTTTTTCTTTTCTCAGAGCCTGAAGCTGCACCTTGGAGAAGATAAACTCAAGGTAGAGCACATATCATTGTCCCTCATGTGTAGTAGATATCAGTAGTTGCTTTAATGGTTTAATTGGTGGTGAAGCTTATGCAAGTACATACATGTTTTGGCTAGTTCGTGATAGCGTGAAATTGATGAATGCAGGAGTTGATAAAATTCACGCTGCACTACATTGCAGACTTGGATATTCCAATCAAAAGGTACATATTAAGATGAACCTCTCTACACTCGTGTCTAAATTATTTTAGGGGATATTCAAGTTATTAAAGATTTCTCTTCTTGAAAATGTGTATACACAGGGGAACATTTATAGAGTTCCGGAATGGAATGCTCAATGTGTCACCTATTGGTCGCAACTGCAGCCAAGAAGAAAGAGACGAATTCGAGAGATATGATAAGGTAAAAATAAACTACTTACTTCTGTTTCTTGTACAAATCATTCATGAGCATTGTTTAGTGATATCATTCAACAATTTTTTTTGTCTTAAAAAGGTACAAAACATACGACCAAAGATGGTGGCTGAACTTCGCGAGCGGTTTGCGCATCTTAACCTTACTTTCTCTATTGGAGGACAGATTAGCTTCGATGTGAGTAGTAATCAAATACGTGGATTATAACAATTTCTTATTATCTAATTTTTGTTAAGTGTAGTTTCATTGTTATGACTCAGGTCTTCCCTAAAGGTTGGGATAAGACTTACTGCTTGCAGTACCTTGAAGACTTCAATGAGATCCATTTTTTCGGTGACAAAACCTATGAGGTAACTATTATAAAAATATTCTCGAGTAGTTCTTGCATTATTTTCAGTTGAGCTTGATGTGTAAAAACACTGGCTTTGACTTATGTAGGGTGGAAACGATTATGAAATTTATGAATCACCAAAAACAATTGGCCATTCAGGTTAGTTAGTTGTATATATATCATCGGTTAATCTCTGTCTGTGTTTATGCTGATGACCATTTCATGATAAGTAGGATTGTTTATTTTGCGTTGCAGTTACGAGTCCAGATGACACAATGGCGAAATGCAAGGCTCTGTTCATGTCTTGAAACACCTATCCATCTCAAGAACACAAGTGTCAGAGTTTTATTATTCTTGGCAAGTTGCTTACAACTTTTGATTGTTTACATTACAAGAAACAGAGAGAAATATGTTTGGCAATACTTACCATATATTTTAAATTTGCTTCATAAATAGGTTCTCATAGCTAAGATTAAAGATAGATGATAAGTGTTTTCTTACAAGAGATTCTCTCAAAACAAGCTTTTAGCTTTACAAGAATTTACAAAAAAAAAAAGTAGCAACGGATTGTACATAATTCATTATTAAGTAGAAAAAAATATAAAACTTCAAACTTGAGAACTGATAAAGATAGTTCCTCCAACACATTCAAGACTCAGCCACAGGCTCAGGCTCTTCTCCTGCAGCTTCAGGTGCCACTTCTTCTTCTCCTCCTTCTCCCCCGGGAATTGAGGTGTTATCTTCAGGTTTCTGTTCTTCAGAAGGCGGAGAAGAGGCACCAGAAGAGGCGGATCGACGATGCTTAGCAGCAGCTTGATGAACATTATTGTAACTCCCTTTCTCGAGAAAGAGCTGATTGAAATGGACTTTACAGTAGAGGACACCGTTGAGAGAGGCGTAAGAAGAGTGAGTCAAAGGACAACCACTGTGTGCACATTTGAAGCAAGTCTTGTGGTAACACTCTCCTTCCATGTTTACTTTCTCAAGTGGATAAACGGTTTTGTGACAAGTCGCACACTTGTCTTGTGTTCCACTGAAGAATGAAGATAACTTGCTTGGAGCTCGAGTCTTGCGCAGAGTCAAAAAAGAATATTAAATTAAATATGAAAGAAACATGCAAATAAATTTTCTATTACCATTTGATCATTAGACTTCTCTGTCTTTCCTGTCTGAAAATTCTTGCTGAAGTTTCCAGATTCTTTGAAAAGCTGTTCGAAGTGGGTCTTGCAGTAAAGAACTCCATCCATTGATGAGTAGTTACTTATCACGAGAGTGCCATTGCAATGGCTGCATCTGAAGCATGATTTGTGATAAGTGTTCCCCTCTAACGTCAACAAATCCATCACGTAGACGGTTTTGTCACATGCCTTGCATTTATCCAACGTTCCAGTAAACGCCATTTTTCTATATGTTCTTCTTCTTTTAGTCTCCAGACACGGCTCAACGAGAATACAAAAACAAAGGATCAGTTGTTTCTTTCTTGTCATCTACGAGTTGTTGTCTTATTTATCAAAGTTTCTTGGTTAAAGAACTTTTGGTTCCAATGGTAGAGATAGGAAAGAGGAGAAACCATTGTTTATTTTTACGATTGTTTTTTTAGTTTCAGAAAGCAAATGAAGGGTTGCACTTTCTTGACGTTTTCAGGCCAGAGCTCTATTTTTGAAATTAGTGGTGAATAATGATAATAGTAAAAGTCAGGAGGCTGTTTCAGAATTATTAAAAACTTAAGGAATTATTTTAAAATAAATGATGTAGATGGATAGGACATGGAGCTGGAAATTTTAGTTTTTACCCGCGGGTCCATTTCGAAAAATTCAACATGCGGGTGCGGGTGCGGGTGCGGGTCGATTCTATGCGGGGCGGGTACAGATCGGTCGATTTTGAATCGCGGGTACCCGCTAACCCGCAAAAAAATAAAAAAAATTAAAAAAATTAAAAAATTAATATATATTTTCGTAAAAAATATATAAAATACTATAAATTCAGAAAATAATATATAATTTAATTATTTTATTAGAAAAATAAGTATTATATAATTAAAATAATTATTTTGTTAGAATGTATATTATCCGCGGGTCCCGCGGATTACCCGCAAACTTGGGCGGGGCGGGTGCGAGTATGTGAATATTTCTTTGTGGGTCATGCGGATCGAAGTTTTGAATGAAAAAAATGAGTTGACCCACGGGTTGGCGGGACGGGCGGGACGGGTTGACCCACGAACCCAGCTCTAGTGAAGAAGTCTCAGTGAAAAACAAAATATCCGTTTAAAGTTTATATATTAATTATGTGAATTATTAAATTTAAAATTGTGAATTATTAAATTTAAAATCTTCTATAATAACCTTAAAATCTGATTTTTTTTTTTCTTTATCCTAGAAAAGATAAATTTTCCTAATTTTAGAATACATACCGTACTCAAATGTTGGTGTTTTTACACGTGTACCGAAATTTAAGACGCTTCCAAAATTAACATTTTTTTTCTTCTATGAGTTAGTTGATTAGTGAAACTTCCTTGCTGTATTAGTTTGCATTTCATAAAGGGCTACTTTCTTGATGTATTTTTTTCACTTTGTTCACCTTGTTGATTTAGTTTCTTATGCAGCCGTAGTTCTAGTCCCAACCCGAGGCTAGCTCTTCAGACAGCAAGGAGCTTTCTAAGTACTTGAAAATTTAGGTTATGGTACCAGTCCGAGGGATGAAATCATGCGTTTATATCAACCTGTCCATTTTGTTGGAAAGAAGATCCCGCATCGGAAATATGAAAGAGACTAAAATAATATATAAGGGATTTGAGCTAATCCACTAATTGCCAATTGGTTTTAAGTTAGGAAGTCCAAGAAACTTGTAATGCTATTAGAGTGGACCCAAAATCCTGATCTATTAATCCGTCCCGGACAGTGGCTCGATCATCCCATTAGCTGATGGTCTATAGAAGACTAAGTTCCGTTAAGATCGCTAGAAAATAAAGCAAGATCTCGGAAGGAATATAATGGATTCTGCGAAATTAATGGTTATACGCACTATTATCTCGAGTGAGGGTATTGGAGAGAAGATTCCACATCGGAAATTTGAAAGGGACTAGAATAATATATAAAGGACTTGGATCAATCCACTAATTGCCGATTGGTTTTAAGTTGGAAGTCTAGAAAACTTATCACATTTAATTGTAACTCCTAAGAAGAATATTAGATCTTACCAAAAATGGTGTTTGTGTGATGTTGCTTCTTACGATTACAGAAAATACTCCATAAAATCTTTCACATGTTTTGTTTTTTACACACAATCACCAATATATAAACAAGACAGCAAACAAACAAAAACCAACTATAAAAAGTAACCGAACCACACAAAAAAAATGTAGAGAGGAATTATCACAAACGAATGACCTGAGAAACAGATTTAATAAAAAGACTTAGAAACATCCACAAGTAGCCTTGGGTACTACACCAGTGGCTCTGTACTTAGCAGCCGTTTCTTCAGCTTTGAGAAGCTCTTCTCCTTTTTTAGCTTCAACCATTGCTCTCTTCTCTTCTGCTTGCTTGTGAATCGCAGCCACTTTGTTCTTCATTTTCTCACCGTACACTGCTTTCTTCTTCTCTAGTTTCTCTTCAATCTTACTTAGTTGAGCTTCAGTGGCTGCTTTCTTGCTGTTCTCCCAAGCAAGCACATCAGATATCTTCTTTTGTGCCCTGTCCATTTTCATCATTAAGCTGATTATTATCTGGCATAAGTAGTATAATCATTGGGAGAAATTTTAAGGAAAGTTTACTTGTTCTCAGCCTTTGACTTCTCACTCTCTTCCCATGCTTTGATGAATGATGACTTCTTCTCCTTTTCCAAGTCTGCAAGTATCACATCTGTCCAAAAGTCACAACACATTTTACTGTTAAGTAACCAGAAAGAAGTCAAACATAAAGAGAACAAAAATGTTTATATAGCTCACCTCTATCGACCGAACCTTTCTTTGGTGTGGGCTCCTCAATGGGTTCTGCAAGAAGCTCACTTATTATAACACATTGTTAACGTAACCACTCTTAAACGTATAAAATAGCGCTTCAAATAATCAAGACTATAAACAGCTAATCTAATGTATATGATCATCAATTATAATTCGATTGCAAAAATAGGTTTGCTTTAGAAGCAAAGCAGAACACCACATTGGAGTTCAAGAATTTAACTTTTAGTTAAAAAAATGAATTAAAGATTTGACCATTGGGGCCAGTGAACTCTTGTAAAGATAGTAGATACTTTAAGAAAGAATTGGATTTTAAAATTGTTAAAAAAAGTTGATACTTAATTGTTATTTTCCAAGAGTTAGGCATCTTTAAAGTAACTAATCATGCATGAAAATTAAAGAAAAGTAAACCACTTTCTTAATTGCTAGCTGTCCACAACTAATTGCCATGATTCCCATATTCTTTTTTTTTGAACAAACAATCATATCTAATTAATAATGATTTATGTTCTTTCAAAAAATTAATTACCTAGGTGTAAATAATGCTATGAAGTTTTTTTTGAGATCTAATAGCAATATGAATTTATGAGATCTAATTTTGTAGCTATTTTTTTTTAATTAGCATGAGGTTATAGACCTAAACCAGTAATTCTTTGTGTCAGAAAAACAACATGTATTATTAGTTTGTGATATTATGGAGTAAATCTATCCCTTAATAATCGAAAACATTAATCAATCTTCATAAGTAGAGAATTATCATAAGATTCATAACACACAAAGAACGTGTGAAAACATGGAAGCTTACTTTCGACGACTGCAAGAGCTTTGGACTCGTCGGGAGGTGGTGGAGTATGAATCTTCTCCTCCGCCACGTCTTTAGAAGCTTCCACCGGAACAGGAGTAGGTTCCTTCGCCGGAGCTACAACCGCTGGAGATTCTACGTCGACTTTAGTCGTTTTTTGCTCCTCCGCCATTGCCTCTCAGCCGAAGAAGAACAAGAGCTACCAACAAATGGTTTCTTTCTTCTCCCTTCACAAAACAAAACAGAAAATAAAACAAAACAAATAAAATTCTGAGAGACTTTAGCCAACAAGGAAGAAGAGGCTTTTATGTGGTGGAGCGTACTCCCCGCGTTTAATATGTGGGAGACAGTTGTTTTACTTAGCCGTTGGATCTTGGTACCATGTGATCTTACGGCTGTAACGCTCTCTTACCCATTGGATGCGATGCATGTGATTAAACACTTCACTGCCGACAGGTAAAGTAGTTCAATGATTTGCCACGTAACTCAGTAGAATCATGTCACTGTTTTTGCTCATATTATCTTAAACCGATATTATCTTAGCTACTAGTAACTTTTTCGAAAAGTTGGAAATACAATCTGAACCTGAATTGATTTATGTATATTCAATTATCTGGATAGAATGTATTAAAATCAATATTTATTGGTTCAGTGAAAATAGTCTGGTGGACCAGAAGGTAGACATGGAGCTTCACCAAGTGGACACGCTAGAGACGGTTACAGAGGAATAGTTAAACCGGTTTAGACATGTGATGTATGGGGGCCCTTATTTATGACTTTCCTCGTTTTAGTTTAGACTTTCTGGCTGAGATGAGATGCAGACGTCTCGTTTTATCCTTATTGGGCTTTTGTGAATTTTAACAGCCCAATTACATAAAGTTTAAGAGAAGGTTGCAAGTCTGTTTTAGCAATAAGTAAATCCCCTATATATTAATTATTAATTGAGAAGCATTTCAAAAATTAGAACTTTAATTTTGCATTAATTAAGAAAAACTTCAAATCCTAGGTGACACTCTAAATGCCTTCTAAATTTCATTTCAAAGAATTCTAGAGTATCTAATATAAAGTATAGTTTAATCTAATGGTGTCACATTATTTCATAATTATATAACACTAGAAAACATTATATTAACCTAAAATATAGGAAGTGTGTATTCTTTCCTTAAATAAAAGCTACGGAATTACCTAATATGATTTACATATATATGACAATTAATGATTATGAATAATAAAGATTTGATAACAATTTTTGCATCCTTCTTCATTTTTGTTTAATTTTATATTATTAAAAAATAAACAATCACATTAACCATATAATACAAAAGTTAGATTTTTTCTTATATATTATATTTTGAATTTTTTTTAAATGACTTTAAATTACAAAAATGAGGAAACCTTATATGTTATATTTTTTTTAAACGACTTTAAAATACAAAAATTAGAACACCTTATATGTTAGATTTTTTCTTATATGTTATATTTTGAATTTTTTAAAATGACTTTAAATTACAAAAATGAGGAAATTGATTTTTTTATTATATGTTATATTTTGAATTTTTTAAAATGACTTTA